>NC_082608.1:9767534-10065034 GCF_030936135.1 Gavia stellata | reverse complement strand
CTATTTTCAAAATATTTTCTCAGTCTTCTTACTCTTTTTTTTAACTCTCCATTTGCCTGTTAATTTTAGTATTTGATTAAGTATCTCTCTGGTATAGAGGCTAAGCCTAAAAAGTTACAGTACATACATAGCTACTCCCCATACAGTTTTCTGGCTAGAGCATGCAGCTGTAAATGTTTCAGAGATTGCAATTATTTTAACGATAGGCCTTTCAGATAAGGATGCGTGACAATATATTAAATATCACAAAATGATTACAAAATGCACTTAAGTAGACAAAATGAGTTGTAGTTGTACTTGCAAAATAAAATCTACCTAGCAACTCAGATTTCTACAAACAGGTTCAGATCCCTCCTCCCCCTCTGCCCACGCAGAAGAGGGAATTATGCATGAAACAGTCAAAGCAAAACACAACTACCACCGAGCATGCGAGATTACTCTCATCCTAATTTTAACAGATTCAGTATTGTATGCTTTTTTCCCTGTTGATAATTTCACAGTGTATCAAATACAATTCCTTAAAAATGTATTACCTGCAGTAAATAGTTTAGAAAGAACATAATGCATTTTGGAAAACGCTACTCAAGCAAACATTCATCCTTTCCAACAGGAAGCACGAAGACAGAGCTCAGACTTTTGGGGTATTTCAAAATCATTAGCCTTTAAACCAAACAACAACCTATGTGTCAAACGTGAAGTTATCTCCATTAGTAAAGCTGTTTCTAAGAAATAGCTTAAGATTCTCCCCTGAAAAATGCTCTGCATTTGCATTTCCTACTGGATGAAATACTACTTCCAAAAAGTACTTGGCGTCTCGAGCGGTGCCAACACACACCCTTCAGAGGACACAGCTCCTTCCACATGCAATCAGGGTCCTGCTCCCCTTACACAACTCCTTCGAGAGCCACCTCATCCTCCGTCAGACACAGCAGCAATCACCTCTCGCACACAGCTTTTATTCTTCAGTTAATTCCTATCGACATCGTCCACATCTTTTTTCAGTGTATAATGCACCCTCGAAAGTCCAAATCAAAGAGGGGTGGTGACAGTTTTTGTACAAAATGCTCCCATCTGTGCTTTCAGCTCTTGAAGGCAGTCTCAATATACATAAATGTCTAGCTTGAGACCAGTTTTCCTCAGGCCTTTATTTTACATTCCCAGTAAATGTGAAGCTCAGCTGTTTCTTGAACACCACAAGTGTCTCAGTCATTGCCTATATATCTAAATATTGTTCAACAGCCATCTAGGTTATGCTGCCGCTGGAGCACCAGCTTGCGATGCTGCTTTCCAGACGGGAGTGCGTTGGTTTGCTCCGTTAGGTAAGGACACTGAGCAGTTACAGACCGTGTTTTATTTTAAAATGCTGTACAAGCATTAACTAATCTGCCCAGCACTCTGCGAGGGAGGCAAGTATTACTCTCTCCTATTTTACAGATGAAGAAACAGACAGTTTAAGTGATTTGCCCCGGGCCACACAGCACGTCAGCGGACAGCTGGGATTACCGTGACACTCCGTCCCCGGTCAGGTCCCCAGTCAGCCCCCTGGGTCGCTCGTGCCTCCCCTGCCAGCAGAAAGCCAGGGCTCCCACTCGGCCAAAGGAGAGACCTTCCCATGGCCAGGCCCTGCAGCAAAGAAGGGGTCTCCTAGAAATGGGCTTGTGCATGCAACTGCAGCAGAAGCTCAGGGTTTCATGTTTTAAACTTGCTACTGCACATCCTAAAAGCCTCCAATACCATTCACTGAATTTTAAAATGTACCGTATCTAGAGAGAAACACTTTACAAACTACAGGGGTTTTTTTATTCATTGAGACCCCCAGAAAAATATCGGTAGACTTAAGAGAGGCTCAATAGTCTCCTCCTCTTACTACCCTGTAGTTTAAGCTTCTTAGAGCCTTTTAAGACGGATTGAACCAGAGGCTGTTGTCCAACTTTGTCACATCCAATAATCTGAGAAAATTCTGACATGGCTTTCAGGTGAACCCGAGTAGTTCCTATTTACATGTCTCGGCTAAACCTCTTGGCAAGATAGTTCAGTGCCACAGACCAGCCAGAGTCTCCAGGACTGTTTTCCAGGACTGCCAAAAGGAAAAGGTATTTGAGTCAGAAATCAGGATATGTAGATTTCCTTGGCGCAGCAGCCTTTGCATATTTACAGGCAGCGAGATTTCTTTACATTTAGACCATTCTTTCCCAGCTCCCTTATTAGTGTGAAAGGACTTGACTGGATTTCCTTACACCACGATTAGCCATTTTTAAGAAGCAGCCCTCTGCTCGCTACGTATACACTGGTAGAGGAAAAAAATAATTGGGGAACACATTTCATATTGTTGAAATGAAGTCCACCGAAGCCAGATTTTACAAGACATGACAACGCACTAATGCCAAACTGACACAAATTCTCATCTATGCGTTTTGGCTTTAATGGGTTAATTAGCTTGGCTGGATACAAATTTTAATTATCTGAGTTTGACATTAATGTCCTTGGAGTGTTGTCTATAAGGATTTGGGGAATCATAGACATTATTTTAGTTACTTCTGGAAACTGAGTGTTACACTGGGATTTAAATAGTAAGAACAGACAAGAATAGTGAGAACAGGTTGATCTATTTTGAAAAGTCAGACTTTGTGAAACAGGACAAACTGAGATGAAGCCTGGTCTACCTTGCTAAGTTCAGTTAGTCTTCAAGGGAGCCTTGTGGATATAACATTGAAGAGAAAGACTGGAAAGTTAGGAAATAATCTCCCTTGAGGATAGGTGACTGGACAGAAATTTTAGATTAAGTATTTCATAGAATTCTGTATGTAACTGAGATTTAGAGTTAAGATCTCTTCATTGTCTAACACAGTTTCTCAAGGAGAAGGTAACCAGTCTTAAGATGGCTATATATACACAGAGTGTTTACACAAGCCAGGGAACAACCACCTACCTCAATTACTGACAGCGTCTCAGTTCCTCCAGAGTGAGGACCGAGTACGTGCACCTGAAGGCAGTACCTCAGCGGTTCTCACTCTCCACCATGGAAATGCTGGGCTGCCACCATCCCATTTCAGGTGCAGAAGGGAAGTTACAGGGGGGAACCACAGAATAGCATTTTGCATGCAAAATCTTTGATCAGCAATTTCTAGCACAATTATGACTGACCCCTGAACAAAACAAGAATATGTATCATGCAGTCTGTTAATGGAGCACGTTAGTATTACTGAGGCTGGAGATAAAGTATCATGCAATCTAATGCACATACTCCACTTCTGAATTCTTTGGAAATGGAAGGTATTTCTTTGCAAAAGTACAGCGCTACAGTACAAGTACTATTAACGGGTTGAGTTATGGCATGCTATTTTAAGTGCATTACTTATTTTCTTCCTTTTAAAGGTCTGCATAAGTAGATCAATCATCTGTGGATTTTTAACTGTATTTCAATAAATATCTATTTAATCTGCAACAAAATACTTTTTTAGCCAATAATTTTCCAACAAACTATCACAGGTTACTTGAAACGAGTAAGATCTGCAGTTCTGCAGAAAGTAGCATCTACTAAGAGTCCTTCTATTCTTTTCTGTTCGTTTTTCTAGAGATGCATTTGTTTTAAGATTCAAAAGAGAATTCTAATTGCTTTTTCTGTATATGGATTTAAGCTCTCTTTGTGCTTGCAGCAACATAAATAAATTCATTCTTTATAACAGCAACTGCACTGGTTCTTTAAAATGCAATGCAACCCTTTGTGCAGTAGCATCGCACCTTTTAAAGACAACCTTCATCCTGTTTTCCATGTTCCCTTGGTATCAAAACCAAAGTAATTTGGATTTTCTTCCTGTAAAAATTTGTACAGATAATTTGGCTTTAGGAACACTAAGTAAATGCAACACATTTCTCTTTTAGGTTCACACACCTATGTAATTGCTAGAATTATATAAATACATTTAAAGTCCTCCTAAATGAAGAAGGGTGGCATTCAGACAACGCCTCCGTTGCCCAGTAAGAATTATAAAAAGGTGGGGGCTTCTTTGAATCACAATATACAACTTACAGAAAGGAGTCTATTCTCCTTACTTTCTTCCACTGCGTTCTGGTTAAAATACCTAGACTGTGATCCTGTGAGAAACCAAACACCTCCTGGGAACTGCAGAGCAAATTTAGAGCACTTAGCACTCCACCGAATCAGCTCCTAACTTAACAAGGGTAAGGAAGGAACTGATGGAGGTTATCAACTAAAAAGTGATAACCACAAAAAATGGTAAAAAGATGTTCAAAACCACAGTGAAAGAAAATTCTCCAGCATGCAGAAGAGCAGAAAAAAATTATTTTTTTACTATAGACAAGCAACAGCTAGATTTCTGTGTAACATTGCCTGCATTTTTTGTTCTTTTCCCCCCAAAAAGTGAGTAGGCAAGTTTGTGTTACATTCTTTAGAATATAAAGGAAGTTATTTTCAGCCTTGGATGAAACATTAAAACCTCTAAAGGCCTCACTCATTCACAGATAGGAAACGGAAAGCCTTCCTATCATATATTTTGGAGACAACATCCTTTTTTCTGTAAATGCTGATAAGGAACAAATTCAAACGGGTCCTCATCTGCCTGGATCATCTTATTTATTAAAAACAATAGTATCTTTTAAACCCTGTATATTAAGCTATCGGTCAATTTTGATTGACACAAATATTTGTATTAAAGGTTACATACTGCAATTTACAATTGGGTACTATCACAATACTGTATGTTAATGTAATCAGTACTTTCGTTTCATGAATTCATTTGCAGCATGACACTGCAAGGGTATTCTTACATATATGGAAGACACAATTGCTAAGTAGTTCAACAATTCTCCTTTAAGTGGGATTTTTTTTTTATCTGATAAATTTTTAACACAATAAAACCACTCCTAGTTCTATGTGCATGTTTTAATTTCCCACCTTTTAAAGTGTTTAGACACTTGGAATACCTAGCATACTGAATTAATCCACAAATATTTACAAGAAAAATCTATTTAATTTCTTTCTATAGTAACTACCACAGGGACTATTGTAATGAAAAATTTCCCATCTTAAAGAATTAATGCGATTACTGATATAGAGAAAAAATGTAATTTATATCATCACAAACACGTAAAAGATATAATCCCATGTTCACAAAAAGAATCTTTATTCCCTCTTTGAATTCTGAGACAATACAGTCTTGCCTTGAGGAGAACAGAAATATTATGAAGTACCTTAAGCAAGATAATTGTAAGAGAAAAAACTACAATTGCATTATTGTTGTGCTAAACTGTGACATACTTAAAAAGCTAATTTCTTTTATTATAATGGAATTTGGTGTGCATATGCTTTAATCTACTTCACTATTTCTTCACGTTTTCACACAAGCATATGTGTAAAGTGTTTCCCATTATCTGTACTACCTGATTTAACAAACTGCAACAAATTTAAAACAATTAAAAATATACTTGGCAATTCCATAAACTTCACTAGATTTATTTTTTTAACAGTTTTGGAACTAACTGAACATCTAGCATGTCACAAAAACGTGCACCAAATTAAAGATCTGCCTCAACCCAAACATTATTCAAGAAGACATGATCAGCATTTTATGAAAAAGCAACATTTGACAGAGTGACTGTCCCAAATTTTACCAAATACATTTCAACCAATCACAATGCTGAACAGTTTGCATCTAAATCAAAAGCTAACCAAAGAAAAATGTATCCCCAAAATAGGGCTTTCTACAGCTATGTCAGTTAAAGTGCATTTACTTTTAAAATTCAGTACAGTCACCCTTCAATTTTTCCTTTCAATTAAATACATTTTAACCAAGAAATTAATCTCCTGTGGCTGGGCATTTCTCTATTCCACAAAAGCAAACATTTTTTCACTTGTTCTCCTTTAAAAAGCAAATTTAACAAAACTACTAAGACAAAAAGGATGACCTAATTAGTACTAAATAATATTTAAAGCTTTTATATATAGTACACTTTTATTGCTATCCCTAACTTCCAAGGCTTTATACTCACTGATATTGTTTGATTTATCTGGCACTATTACTGCTTAAGCATACAAATTCATGTTGTCCATTCTTGTATGCATCCAACATACACAGCGGGAATCAAACTGTGAAGAAAATTTTCTGTGAACCTTGATTAAATTAACTGTTAGGGCACTGGTTTCCTCAAAGGCAAACAGGGTCATCCCTGGTGACCAGAGGTCTTCAATGGGCAGACCCATGCAAAACTAGTCAAAGGCAACACAGAAAACTCCCCAAACCCAGCAAGAAACAATACTCAGACTTGAGTGAGTTACAGGAATCTCTTACCCTTTTCTAGCTAAGAGCCAGTCCCACCAGAAAACTTAAACCCTGAACAGATGCTCTCCCACTCCTCCCCTCTCAGGAGCGTGGGACACAAGATATGGTAAGCAATGAAAATGTGTGTCTTGTATTTATCTCCTTGTAACTCTTAATTTCTGTTAAAGCACTGAATTATTAGTGCTATACTAATGAAGTTAATTTTGGTTATCTGAACAGATTTGGCCGGCTAGTTATGAAAAAATGCCCCTCTAAATAAAATAGAGTAATATTGGGTAAAAAAATGTAGGTCACTGAAGAAACAAACCATCAACAAATATTGCCAGCTTTCTGTTCGGGAAGCAATTTCAGCATGAGCCTTTCTTTCCTCTGTTCAGACCCCAATTCCTATATATCAAAGCCTTTAAGCACACACTGGCCTTAAGTACATGCTTAAAAAAGCTTTGCTGTGTTAGGACCTTCCGACTGACACACAGGACATTCGGGACTGCTTGCAATGTAATCCCCTGCAGTAAGCATGCCCTCTTTTCGAGTGTGTGTGACCTACTCACGAAATTTATGTCCAAAACAAAAAGATTATGTACTAAAATCAAATCACATTGTGTCAATGAAATGATAATGCCCAATATACGTCACCCTGTAAATGACGAAGCCCCTATGCTCACAAAATGCCAGTGAAATCAGAAGTCATACCTATGAAAATAACTACAGTGCAATATACAAAAAAGACTTTAAACTAATACTTGTGAAACATTGGTCTTTCACATTTGTGCCACAGGTGGCCAATTCACATTACACAGCAATGGCCTACATGTCTTTCATGTATATAACTTTTTTTCTAATTAGACTAAACAAATAAAATCTCCAATATTCTCCGCTAAGTTACCCTCATTTAGTGTGAAAATGGTTGAAACAGTTTAATCCAGTTGTATTTTTTAAAGGAGAAAAGTGTATCTATGAAAGAAATATTTTTTTCGGAATCCTATGTACTAATATGGTTTTTATACTCCAAAACTGAAAATAGTCCTTTAAATAAAAAGTTTTTACTTAATACCAGTGTTTTGGAGCCTCCCACTGGCAGCCATCACACAGCTGAAGCGAACTATCAGCTGAATGGAGGGTTTACCTCCAGGCATCAATGACTATTTTGCTTTAAAAGAAATTAGTATTTCTGAGTTTGTATTTTAAATGCAATTTAAAAGATCATAAAGGAAGGAATCCAGCACTTATTGTGTGTCTCCCAGCAGACTACTTAATGTTCAAACATCTACTATGCAAAGGTCAAATGATTTCACTGAATGTAACGGTGACAAAAATATTCTACAGCACTGAAAAAACCATCAGATGATCAAGAAAAAAGCTATGGACCCGAGATCTCGCAAGAGTCACAATAAATAATGTAGATTCAGTTCAGTAAGAAAGAAAATTGCAAAGTTGTGTCAGGAGAACCAGATGAAGAAAAATAATAGGTAAAACACAAATTACATACTTTTGATAATGTTCTTCATAAAGGAATATTTTGAAGTAATACAGCAAATGAATTTTTATTAAAAAAACCTTTTCTTACACAAATATTGCTTGCACAGAATTGAAAAAAAAATGTATTCAGATGAGGAACCTCTGAGGTATTCTGCTGCAGGCAGCAACATGGATAGCTGAACTTAGAAACAAAAATCCAATGTAAGCAGTTGTGCTAGTTGTAACATACGTAAGGTAAAGCCGCAGTGAGCACTCATTCAGGAATGAGACAGATTACAGTTAAAACAAGGATGAAAAAAATTTACTCAAACACTTATCTGAAGCAAACAGCAAAGGCTAATAGGTAACAATTATTTTCCATTTTATTGAGCTTTTCCTTCCTTGACATTTACATCAAATATTTTAGGCTCTTATTCTCTCTAACACAAAGAGGTTCCAACGTACCCCATGCACACCACTTGCTGGCGGTCCTGGCTCTTCAAAGTCAAGATCCCACCACCAAAGAAAAAGAGCTGGAAACAAAACCACGAATTGCCTATCTGCCTCTGTGATCTACTGCTATGTAAGATGAATTTGGTGGTCACCAACGACACTTGATCTGGGGAGATCCAGTGGATCCCTCTACACCAATGGATAGGAACATCAAGGCCAGGAGGCAGATATGCAGCTGAGCAGCAAGTGAGAAAAAAAAAAACAACAAGCAGGAGTAAAGCATGTATAGAGGGAGAAGAAAGATGAAGAATTATATGGACAAAGGAAAAACAAAAAACCAGACCAGAGGACAAGCCAGAAAAGAAGTAAAAGAAGAGACAAGGGAACAGAAAATAGGGAATAAGATAACTAAGAGCAAAAGTACAACGTGATGTTCACTTTCCGGAAAAGAATACAGCATATCTCACATTAAAGAAAAGTGATAGGGAGTTTTTAGTTTGTTTTGGTTTTGGGTTTTTTTATTTTTGTGTGTAATAAACAAATGAACAAACTTGATCTTGTATTCTAACACCTAAGATCAAAACCTGAATTTTGGTAACTTAAGCTGGTGTATCATTAAAAAAAAAATAAAGCTCTGGTTAGATGTTTAAAAAAAACTTTGACACATCTGATAAAATACCAAGTGAAGATGGAAAATAAGGTGCTAAATTGATATTACATCTGAATGAGACTTCTGTTAGCTACATCACAAAAAAAGAATGGTGTAGATGCTACTAATTTTATATATTAATACAAAGATACATAATTTTGACTATTAAATTATGTTCAGAAACATACATACGTTTTTTTCTATGCTCAACCAGTGCAACAGCCTGCTTTGCTGAGCATTTTGAAAACCAGTTGTCCCCAAGCAGAACAGTAACCTCATTGGTGTGGACAAGTTTTCCTGGCATGAAGGCAAGAGGACCAAAAGGTACCTGTCAAAGGCACAAAAGAAACAGCTGAAAATCACTAGTAAAAATAAAACGTAGACAGTCATTCATGTCTTATTTTTTTAAAAAAAACAGTAAAACACGAAGTTAAAGAAATAAAAATTCTACAGCAGTTATTTAATGACTAACCCTTCATAAATATTCAAATGACCAGATCCATTTGAATTTAGTATTGTACTTACAAAATCAGAAAAGTGGTATTTAAGTAAAAAACTTGTTTTGTGAAATTGAACTACAGTATAGCTGAATGCTCACATGGAATACAAATTCACTTAATTCTAACATGTAAGCCTTGATAATAAAAATATTATCATTTAGGTGTTACATATTTGTTATACACAGACTACATTCAATTCTTAATACAAGCAAGTTTAGCTTTGCTAAAATTTTTAAAATACTTAAATAGGTATGGCCAACTCAAAGATAAGTAGCTTTTCTCAGCATCTGTACTGCTAATAGTAAGTACCTAGAAACCTCAGTGTAAGTTTGTGGGGCTACTAGCAGGACCGCAGACCATACTTAATCTCGCTTTGTTTTATCATTCACCAGTATGCAGACCTCAACCTTCGAGCAGTGCTCCACCAAGCAACGCCCGTCCCCCAGCGACCCTCCAGGCCCAGGAACCAGTACACAGAACCAGAATACTTCAGACAGGAGTACACTGGTGATAAACACATGCATAACCCCTGTTTTAACACGTGTTACAATGTATGGGACACTATTATGATTTAAGACACCCTCCACAGCCCACACTTTACAGATGGTGCTCGGGCAAGTCCTATCACTGAGAAGGAGCCTTGCCCGCCTTCACTCCTGTCTCCTGCACCAGCCCCCTGCATTCTTACCCTCAGACCTACTGCCTGGCTGCCTTTGGGCTTCAATTGCAAAGAAATCAGGAGACCAAAATCAAATTAAAGTTAAAATGGAGGTGGCAAAAAGCTAAGAACCACATGCATGTCTAGTTTTCTCTTTCTTAGGGTAAAAAGAGATCTGTCTCAGGCAGTTTGTATCAGTTCCTTCTACTTCATTCCTCTGCTGCCTTCTTCACATCCTCAGGATAACCACTTGTTTTCTCATCGCAGTTGTGCTGAAGCAGAGCACTTGGCCTGGTGGATCTGTTTCCTTGGAAAGTGACCGTCCATAGTTTCAACATCCAGGAGGGTACCAATGCTTGAAACAATTCTGCAGCAGGCAGGATCCTGATGGTTAAGACTATGCAGAATGTGCTTTTCCTACACATGTACCCTTCCTGACTTGGTTTTAAAGTAGCAGACTGTACCACTTGCCTGTTCACTCTTGCCCCAAAATGATGAAATAAAATTGAAAACATATGAAAATATTTGGCTAACAGGATAGGAACTATTTCTATACATTTAAAATAGCAGATATGAGTTGACATTGCTGCTTTAACTAAGAATAAGCCCTATCCAGTTTTTTTAAAATAGGTTTTTTTTCCTATGCTTCAAAACAACACAATCTTTTTGCTTCACATCACGTGGCCACGCATATACACATGGTGATGGGACTACACACATAAAATCCAGAGCTGAATCATTAGCACAGGAAACACTCTCTTTTCCCACATGGTAAGCGTACTCCAACGCCGTCTTACTAACAACTCAACTCTATACGCTGAGCCAGGCTGCCAAGGAAGAAAGTAGTCAGGTACTTTGTGCTGAAATTAGCCATTCAGTTACTTACAGCACAACTTCCCTCCCTGCAAAGATATATCTTGAATTGGACCTGAGAAAGGGGGAGGGAAAAAAGAGAGAAAACCCAATTTGGTCAAAATTCTGGTGAGCGCAAGCCAACAGGGTAAGGTTTAGCAAGGGAGCTGTGCAGTTGTTAGGGAAGATTCAAAGCACCAGAAAAGATCGCTATGTCAATGTGAAGATTGGCGAAACAAAAAGTAGCAGCACCTTTTTATGTAAAAATCAATGTTCTAGGGTTTATTTCCATGAATCAGGAAATACTACGGCCACTTTCTTCTGAGGAAGTGACTAAGTACCGTAATTCAGTCATAATTATAGTTTTCTATACAATAGATTTACATATACATGTCAGGTTTTGTGTTAGCATTTATGTCATCAGTTCTCAATTGTCAGTAACATTGTAATTTATAATGGATTTCAAAGAAAAGAGAAAGAAACAAAAGCAGAGGTTTAACTATTATCATAATAAATGCAGCATTACTAAGTACTATGTGGCAACCCGCATAACACCTCACCACCAGTGCAGATGCCTCAGTTACTAAAAATTTTAGCCCGTTTCCTTGCATGAACTCTACAGCGTACATACCATGATATCGTAGGACAGTTTATCAGGCAACGTACGGAGTCGTTCCTGAAGAGCCTCATAATCACTCTCCACCTTCTTCCTGTTGACAAATTCAAGTTGATTCAATTTCATATCTAAAGTAATGTTTTTCTGCTAGTAATTCAACAAGACACAAAAAATACAGAAAAATAAACTATTTTACTCCTAAACACATATAATAACTTATTTATAGAAGACCTAGGATGACAAACATTCATAGCTAGATTATTTTAGAATAACGTGTATTAAAACAGGGACATGATTATTTTCAATTGTGCATGTCTCTTTCCGAATCTGAATTTCTTACGGTGCAAAGAATCAGTTCTTTCACTAGGATTTGGCATATCTCACTCCATGCTCAAGTTCAACAGTTATACCACCATCAATATTTAGAAAAAATAACTGAAAATCCAGTTTATACTTTATAAGAGGCAAATTCTTCAAAGTATCACTTGTAATAAAGGATTAATGACCTTGGTTTGAGCTGACATAAATGGGCAAAATTTTAATCAATTCTGATTTTTATGTGAACTTTGTGTTCCTACCAGGAGTCAACACTCCTGAAAGATGGCTTGACCACCAGCATTCTGTCGCATCTTCAATCCCTGACAAGAGACAATACAGGTGAGGAACACCCCTTCTGCTGCTTCTCTATCCAAAATGTAAATAAGACTCATGCTACATGTTGCTACCCAAGACAGAAATGGCTTGCTGAACTTAGACAAGTTATTCCCACGGTAGACACCTGGCTAACCAGAGGACTTTGCAAGATACAGCGTTTCAATTGCTGCAGGGATTTTCCTTTGTGTGCAGAACAAGCAACTACACTCCCTCTAAAAAAGCCTTCTTTTGCGAAGACATTCTTAAATTTGGCTGGCAAAAGTCTTTTAATGGACCACTGCCGTTCTGAAGATGGTCAGAAATCAGCTCCTGCATAAAGTAGCTGGCATATAAATGTCAGGTTTGATGATATTGTTTACTTGTACTTCAAAATAGTAAACATATATATGGTAGTAAATTCTGCAATAAAAGGTAACTGAAAGCACAGAGCAGCACACTTAAGAATGCTGACCCAAGATGCAAATTACAGGTTTTCTGAGGGTGATTCAGGAAAGCAATCTATAAATGTGCTGAAAAATGAATGTCATAGTTGATAACACAACTCTCAAAATATTATCATTGATTTTCATAGATTCATAAGCAGAGTGAAATCTTCAGCATTCGTTATGAAAAATTATCTGATACTCCTGTGTTTTGACTCATTTGCTTCCATAGTTGAACTTTGCTGTAATCAGCCTACTTTATACCTGGAGTACTTCATATTTTAAGTTGCTGAACTGGTCCTGAAAAAAGGAATTTAGGTTTTTATGCCACTTGGATATTAAAACCGTATTCCATATAACTGATTTACAAAAGATGCTTGCTGCTGCTTTGGTTTGACAGCAGATTTCTCCCAGACATTTTAGGCAAGTTTCTCTGTCCATTGTCCACATCAAAGTGAAAATAAAATTCATTTCCTTCAAAGAGGAAGGACAAACTCATGAAACTTAACAAAATTCACTGAGATGTTTTTTTCGGGGGAGCAATATAATGACAACTTGGTGTCAACAGTAACAATCAATTACTTAATGATATTTACAGAATCCAGCCTTTGCCTCACAGAGATCTGTATTTGAGAAATAGACACTGATGCACTCCAAGTGCTTGCTGAAAACCAAACATAATCCCCAAGCCAAAGGCCTTGCCCATGTCTCAAATGCAAAGAGAAGACTCCATGGGAAGAGAATGGTATGAAAATCTCCCCACTCGCAGCAGGATTAAACATTCCCATCGTTTCATGGCTGAAAGTCACTCAATGTTTCCCCATTAATCTGAAAAGAAGATACTGCCTTTAAGGTCTGACTGCTGCCCATTACTGAATAATCTGATTAGGGTACAGCAGAAATCACTTGCTACAAAAGCTATTTTGCTTTACAGAGCAAAATATGTTTCTTTTTTCAGTGGGACTACTGCCCTTTGCTGATCAAACCTCCACCATGGGAATCTCTAAAACTGTGGCCACATCCTGAACTGGACCATCGAGATAAAGAAAATTAAAATCAATCCTTTTAATTAATTGGCCTGAAACAGCATTACTTCAGAAGGAAGCTGACCTCCCTCTTCACCTATAGCTGATGGTCACAAGAGTTCCAGGGTGTGCTGGCGCTATGCTTAGTCCCCACCTGCAATGAAGAACCAAAGTGACCAGGGAGGATGAATGTTGGGATTCCAGCTATGAACATGTCCCTAGAAGGGGAAACAGATGTCTAGATGTTTAATCCCATACTGGATTCATGGCTTTAGAAATATACTTCAAGAAGTATACTAAAAAATTAAAAAGAAAATAATTTAATGGAAATATACTGAAGCTGAGCATTTGAAAACCCTATTGTTATTCACCCAATTCTATTTAACATTCTTCTGTGTCACTGACTACTTAAAAGGTCTTATATGAACAAATTACTCAGTTGAAACAAGAGCACTCTTGCACAATCAAGCTCTAAATAAGGGTACTAAATTTTAAATCATTTTTTATAAAGTAAAGATTGTATGGATGCTGTATAAACTGCTTTTCTACATAAAAGACATCAGGAAGTTAGGTTTTCCTTTTGACATTCTGTGCCCCAAACCCCCAAGTTCATGGGGCCATGGCCAGAGTTTGCATAAAAGCAAACACACGAGCAACACCTCCTTCCACAGCCAGCCCTCCCACCCCACTCCACAAACCGCAGCCATTTCTATAAGAGGAAATAAGTGTCACAACTTTCCAAACTTTAAAAAATCTGTTCGAAATTTAAGGCTTTCTGTCAATTAGTTTATTTCTGAAAAATCCTGTCTCTTAGTGAAAGAACGTACATGCAGAATTTCACACGGAACCAAATTGGTACAGACACTGCAAAACTCCTGAGAAAGTACGTGTGCTAGGGATATTCTGCCTGACTTCACCACAGTAGCACCAGTAAGCACTTCAATAATATTTCTCTTATTGAAAATTAATGCAGTCTCTGAATTTTAAACATAAATGAAACATATTAGTTTTAGATTATTTTTGTGAGCCAATAGTCAGAATTTAATATGATGATGTGTATAGATTGCCTTGATTTTTTTCCTCTTATCCAGTGCTTGCAGCCTATGTGCATTTAAACTAAAAACATTTGATACACACTAAATATAAATTATTTGCTTGGAGATCTTTCAGGCATGAAGAAAAAGCCTCTTAAAATAAATTTAAAATATTATATGCTTGATGGTGTATAACCAAAGGTTTAATCTCACCACTAAAGGGGCAGTTGCTGTGATTCTGCAATAACCCTGCAGACAATAATCAAGACAGCTCCTGTTGTTCTCTGAGTAAAATCATGGTAAACACAGCATGGATATATTGTAATTTGATATCTGTAAGATCAACTGCTATATCTCACAGTAACTCATAATATAAGATTTCATTCACCATTAAATGTACATTTTCTTCAGATGCCTTGCAAAACTATTATTTACTAAGCATGTTTTCTATTAACCATAGATTGCCAACAGAGAAAAAAGTGCCCAGAGATGATTTTTTTACATAACAAACCATTTCTTTCTAAGCATTACAAACTAAGCTTTATCACATACTTTACTGGGGAAAAGAAACAGGAAAACATTACTTTCACATTGTTCTAGCACATCTGGGGCAGGGGGGAGCAGAATTTCCCTACTCGATCCATAGTTAGAAAGAAAACAACAAGAATCATTAATTCTACCCTGGGAGTACCTTTTCACCAATCAGGCAAATTCAGCATTCATCCCACAAGGTTACTCAGGGAAAAATGACGAATGAGATGGGTATTTAAAACAGAAGTATAAACACTAAGGTTCAGCGTATTTGTGATTTAAAATAATGCCATCAGTGGAAAATATATACATTTTAAAGAGAGTACACTGCAATAATTTTGAGCTATCGCTAACTATAATCCCCAAAGCATGCTAGTAGGACTTGGCTATCACTAGAATAAATAGCAGTACTTTACTAAAATATAACTAGGTTACTCATCAGTATTTTAGGCGTGTAATCAAACATTTTTCACTTACCAGTGCTGGATTTTTTCTTGGCAGCTAGTGACCACCTGTCATTAAAACAGATAACTACTCATGAAAAAACAAGGCTAAGCACACAGCTGCAATGTCAATGCATCAGAAACTAGAACAGTAGGTTTACAGATTTGGTGGTGTCTCTATATACATTTTTATTTGTCAGTGCAAAGGCATGTGAATGGTAGTTCTTAAGCAGCACACTTTATCACACACTAATGCAGACTGATAACCACAGGAAAAAATTACAGCTTTTCAATTCATATTTTGGTACAATACCTGCTCCATAACTATTAGGTGACACACGACACAAGATAAGTAGTAGTTTGTGCAACCTGGAGATCTATTTTCAGTGTTACATGTTTGCAGAATAAGAAAACAACATCAATAATAACAAGACATCAATGTAACTTCCATACTCATTCATTAAAAAACAAAAACAAATGAACCCCACAGCACCAAAAATATTTTTTCCTTTATCCGTACATCAACAAATGTTTCCACTGGCCATTCTAATGTGAAAAAAGCACAAATTAATTTTGTGGTGTTTAAATACAAGGAAATTTGACACCATTATGGGCTGCTGGCTTCCCTTCTGTTCTTTCTGGGTGTAAAAAAAAAGGAAGTTTTAATCTGAATATTTCACTTATTTCTTTATGCCACAGGCTTTCCCAAGAGATCCAAATTAATTTACAAAATAAAGCACATTGTTAAAATGAAATACTTTTTTTCAACTGTATTTTTTTAGACTATGTAGATATAGCAAACAGACAAGATGCTGAAACCTGTGACCTTCTCTGCCATAATTACGTGGAGATTTTGTCTTTCAAAACATATTCTGATCTCTGAATAATGGTTACCAAAAATATAACACAAACAATTTCATTCAATTATATGAAATGCAATGAAGCCATGAGGCAATTAAATATGTCTAGACATCTTCTCACTATAAGCATTTTCTAGATTTTTTTTTTTTTTTACAAATTTCATTTTTCCTATAGCCAAAATAATGCTAACATTTGAAAGCAATTAATGAGAAAATTTGCAGAGAAAACAATAACATACATTCAAGTACCACTGAAATCACTGGAGCAGATAATTCTTTTTTTTTTCCAAACAACAGAATGAAAGACAATTTTTTTTTTAGTTAGCATATGTGCAGCTATTGCAGAACAGATCTCAGACCCTGCACTTTCTACTTATATAGGAGTAAAAAAAAATGGGACTACTTTGTAAGTTAATAATTCTTTAAACAGAGTAAAGTACTTAAATGAAAAGGATCAGCTCTACATTTGTGGTTATACTATTTCATAACGCACCAGGAAATTCAGCCAGGTAACTCGTCCCACGTAAGCCAAGTTTAAATTTAGCATTTGCTTTAAACTCCTATAAATCAAATGCCTAGCAAATATTTTTCTTAATGTGCAAGCTAACTATTTTTAAGGTTAAGAAAACATGTACAGACTTCTGTAGGACATGAACTCAGAAATCTAATTCATACTATTAAGCCCATTTTAAGAATAAAGTTTCTGTAAAAGGTATAAATCATACAGCGCAGCAACGTTTGGTAACAATGCTAACACACAATGGAGACCACCACTAATAAGTAGAAGAGTCAGAGCCTATTCTGTCAACATCCATCATTCTTTCAGATTTGGTAGTGATTGTGAAGTACACAACATAATTAAGCATACAGAAAATGTTTATGAAATCCTTTAAGAAAGTTCCAGTTTAATTGCCCCATTACAGATGAAGATGGAAAAGGCAGGAAGCTTTCCATTCCCAATACATGACTTCCCATGCATGAAGTGAGCTAAAAACACAAAAAGAAAAGCCCTGCAAACCATAAGAGCAGCATGTTCATTAACCTCTACATGATAATCCTTTCGTAGCTGCATATTAACTAGTTACATATTCATAATCATTTACATTATTTAGAGGACCTTCTATGAAAATTTCCAGGCTATATCCATTAGCTACAATGTTAAAGGTTACAGAAGATAGTCTACTTAATGTTTCCAGGAAGCTTTTTTAATTAGTAAATATGTAAATTGGGCACATACGCTTTTTATGTTTTTTAGAAATAGTCCATCAGTAAAACAGCATAGAGGCATATGCTGTTTCCATCGCCCTTTATCCCCTTTAAAAAAAAAGAAAAGAAAAATCAATAACACCAATCAATTTTAATTTAATTCTTCTTCTTTGATATAATCTCTCTTGAAGGGATACTAAAGGGTGGAACCAACAACAAACCTTTTCGTTTCAGTGGCCCGCATAAAATGAGACCTTTTACAGAAGTGCTAAAATATACCACCTTAAAAATGTTTCAGGCTGCACTTCTGGAACCGAACTCTATTAAAAAAATAGAGAAAGAATAAATATTGAAAAACAGATGGAGATCAATTATGCATATGTCCTTTATTAGGTCAGTCACACTGTTTGGATAACAACTGGTTTTATCACAGCAAAGAAACAAATAGATAAATATATAAACAAATCTTTGATTCTTTGCCTTTAATCAAACATGGGAAAATCATTAGTCTCTCTTCCACACATAATTTATATCTAGAGTTACAATTAAAGAATGAAAATTCCTTTCAGGGTAAATAAAATGAATGACCTGTTTGTTTGTTCATACGAGTTCAATTTGTCTGGACACCTAGTACCACCAACTATGCATTACTTTTAAGACATCGTAGTGGAAGTTATCACTAAACCCTGAATTCTCCCCTTTTAGGCATAAAAATGTATGAGTTTGTGAATGTGTGTGGTTATCAATGGCTTATCTGCATACTAAAATATTTACTAAATTACTCTTGCAGCAAACTTAACATTACCTAATCATGGGTCTGGTTATTAAAACAGGATCCACTGTCAGAAAACACATTCCATAGTCTTAAAAGAAAGCAAATGGGCAAATATCTTGTTTCCTTCCTTTCCTCCAACAGCAACTTGTTAAAACTTAGTGCTTCTCAAGCCCCTGACCAGACAGAGCCATAACCTGGGAGCTCCACGAACGGTCACCGGGGACAGCCCCGGGAGAGCACACCTCTGTGCACCTGTAACCCGAAGTGTAACTCCTTCTGGATTAAAAACCAAACCATAAAGCAAATGATTACATGTTGGCTCTGCTCTCATTACTACTAGATTGAGCTATTTAAAGGGAAGAGTACATTGCTGCGTTTAGGGAATGTCTTGTTTCAAAAGCAAGAGTCACAGCAGAGCTGAAGGATCAGCTTTGGACCTGTGATCACTTCCCAGGTGTCCCCCAGTTCCATCGAACCAATCTGAACACAGGTCAGCTTGCAGAATAGTGACTCCAAAACACCCCCAAACAACTCGTATCATACAGCCAAGACTTTGTTAGCTGTCTGAAGGCAGACAATTCCTCTTATCTTCAACACTTCCTCTCTTTCCAGTCTATCTATTTATATTCCACCTTCTCCGGGGCCTTCCATCTGAAGAGCTCAAAAACTTTTCCATGAATTAAAATGTACAGCACTTTGGAAAAGCACTGCAATGATTTTACAGGCTGGGTAACTTAACCACTAACACTGGTCAGGTACAGGGCTAGAAACAGAAGCCAGATCACCTAACTCGGCAGCCAGGCACGACAATCACTTGCAACATTTCCGTGGGAATGAAAACAGGTGAGAAGGATGCTGTAGCATGAGGCTGATTCTTACCTGTACGTGCCCATGGGTGTCCAACCTGTTCCCCATTATCCCACCTTTCCCTAGCAGGTCCTCACCCTCACATACAAGGGCACCTCTTTCTCCCACCTCATTTTTCCTTACCTGTTGCTTCTGCACGTGCTCCCATTACTAACAGCTGAACATAATTCTCTGTGGTGCTTCTGATTATCAAGGTGGTGCACAAACAGTTCTGCTCTCCTCTCTAGTCCAAGACTATCTTGTTTTATTTAGGTAGTTCTCCAAGGTGGAGTGCATGCATGCGAATGTCTCTCTCTACTAAGCAGCTGCCTACAAAGGTGATGGTTTTAGCACACAGGATAATTCTTCTCTCTCTCATCTGTCCTGAACAGCAATAAGACAAGCTGCCAAGTCAGAATTTTATTTATGTCTCAGCTTGCGAAAAATTATAAGCAACAGAGCTGGTACTGGTATCATTTGTAGACAGTTTCAGGTACCAATGCTAAACCTGCTGTATCCGAATCACACAGTTATGTTCAAGTCTAAAGAACTAGAAACTGGTATTTTTAAGGTGAAAGTTAATTCCAATGAAAATTATGAAAATAAAAATGCCCCATCAGATTAGGAAGAGTTCCTAAATGAATGAGAGGTTATTTCCACACTTGGGGGTATGAATGTGGAAATATACAGCATGACACAAATGCAACATTTTTGTTTAAACAAACTGCAAGTTAGGCACCTAAGAGGCCAAGCAAATGTGTGCTGTTTCCACATGCATACTTGTGTATTTTGCTTCAAAACTGTGGCTCACAATCTGGATGGTCTTCTGAAATTAGAAGCTAGGGACACAGATCTAATCCCAGCCCTGATTCTATTTCTTCTATATGGCCTTGAGCAAATCACAACCTCTCAGTCTACATTTCTTCATCTGCAAAATGGGGATAATAGTATTAACCTACCCACCTCAGAGTGTTTAATGATGATTAATTAATGTGAGAAAAGCACTCTAAAGATGTAAGAGCACTATATAAGTGATAAAGCATTATTTACCACTTGAAAAGTAATCTGAATAAAATCAGATATGCAAGTAATTTGTTTACATGTAGCAATAATATAATTTGTGACTATTTAATCTTGAATTAGTCTCACTTTAAACATCCCTTTCAATCACATTTCCAGTTACTTAGGGAAAATGACAGTATGGAATACTTTTTGTGGAAGCAGAGCAAGTAATGAGGTGGTAATTAAAGTAAGGGTCTAATAAAGTCTAAAGCCAATGATTTGCCTTCAGGAGACTGTCCCTGCCATTTGGGACTGTGTAAAGATCTCAGTCTCGACCTTGGTTCTGTTGTTCAGAACCTTCCACAAACTACAGTGGAAGTGTATGCTGGTTTTCTGAAATGCAGATCCATGTTTGCAACGCTCATGAATCCAAGATAATTTCCACTACTGACCTAATTCAAATGACTCCAACTCTGCAGAGTTTTAACTGCTTCACCTTGTACATTCAAGTATTTACTGCAGTTGATACATGCACATGAGCTGCCTCCATCTGTAAATGTTTGCAGTTATGAAGACCCACTCTGCCCTGCAACTCATGCACGGGATTTCTGTGTTGCACCCCCAAACCCTAAAAACTTACTAATGAAATAACCAGTTCACAATATGACTTTACATTACAGAAGAACACTAATGGGTGGTCAAATATTTAATCATCTCTTGGTAACAAGGATGTAACAAGCCACACGCAAAATAAACATTTAAAATGAATTTTCATTTTTTCCTCTAGGAAACTACACAGTACTTGCCTAAAACGCAGCAATCACTGATGGAGAAAGACAGAATTAACATTTGCACAATTGTTTTTCCTAAAGCCCCATTTTCAATCAAAAAATGAAATAAAACTATTAAAAGTTCTTCAGTCTGCTGGCACACTGTATGATCTAATGGAAAAGGAAGAAAGCATTTCTGAGCTCTCATATTCATTTATTAAATCATATTACTCAAAAACACTACATTTCAACAAATTATTAGCATAAATCCCCCTTTGGGTGGAAACTCTTGCCCTTTGAAGAAATGTGTTTGGGAAGAATACCAAAGGAAAACAGAGACTGAAAGAAATTTGAATCATGGCAAACATTTATTTCTAAAGGAAAAAATCTTACTTAAAAATATAACCACAATTTTTACCTTTCTCTACAAGAAAACAAGTGAAGATCTATTACTTTTATATTACTGGTGCATACACAACTGTGTCTCTCAATTTTGCAGAAAAAGTAGTACATAACTATTATTTATCAATAAATAAAAACTAAGTTCTGACCGAAATGATTTTTGGGAGCTTACGAATTCTACTTGAAACATCTAAGAATTATACAGCAGACAGAAAATGCCTCATCTCTTCCTTGCCAGCTGGGAAATTCTGCCCTCTCAAGACTATTTTATGTTGTGACCACTGCTGTGGTTATAGGTCACACAGACAAATAACTTACAATTACCTTGCAGTAACTGCACATGCACACGTAAGCGTGATAGCCCACTCCCCTGTGACAGGCAGGCAGGCAGTGTCAGCTCACATGAGCCAGAACCCTTCTTCCTCGCTTCCAGCCATGAGTTCCCAACACCTTTATGCTGTTTTGTTGTTGACTCACTTTGTGAGTCACTTCAAGTCACAAATCTTGCAAAAATCCCAACGGCAGCAGGACGTTTTCCGCTAAATGAGTTTAATTAGCTCTGAACCAATTGAACAGGTACAAGCGAGGAACAAACCGGAGTAAGGTCTCATCTTTACCTGGTAGCAAGTCAGCATCCATGTCATGTAACGTCACCTTGAGACAGAGCTAAGGAACTTGTAACTTAATATTTTAGCTTACTTCAGGTAAACATATTCATGTGGCTATACCATATCCAAGCCAGCTCACGTACGAAGACAGCAGGAGATAAAGTAAGCATAGAACTCCCATGATCTAACTTACCAAACATCTCAAGCAGGTTTTGCAAGCTTTGATGTTCTCTATGGAGCAACAACCATGCTGCTAGCAATACCTGAGTTAACTAGCCTAAAATTTACATGATCCATGGCACCTGCCTCACAGACATACCTTCAGGCTGTGGTTCAACATTCAGCCACAGTCCTCAGTAAACTAGTCATCAATCCCTCCCTGTTTCCAGCTACTCAGTTCCACCGTCTTATCCTTCCAACCCCAACACAATCTGCTGGCAGATGTTTGTGATGCTGCACAATCAACCAGATTAGGGAACCACACTGGCTGAAAAATAATCCAGGAAGAAAAAACAAAAAAAAAAAAGTCAACAACAAAGTTTGGTTTTAAACTGGATCCCAACCCAGGTCACTGAGCACTGAGCACAAATGTGCCACCCTAAAATTGCTCAAAGGCAGAAGCAAGCAGTCACAACAAAACGTAAGATTAAAAAATCGTTCACCAAATAAGCAATCTCCTTTCTTGATAACTCACATGATCATTAATGAAATTTTTGAAGAAGCAACTGAGACCATTGAACACAACTGCTCTAACTCACTATGAGCACGGCCACGGCTGAAGGGGCCAGTCCCGTTTCACTCATTGCTGGCTCTCCATTTCCCCTGCCACATTCCTGCTGGCATTTGACACGACCATTTTGGCATGCGCTACTGGATTCCTCTTACACCACAGCAGCCTGATCACAAGTCCTGGTACAAAAGTGGTGGAGGGATTCACCCTTTTTATGGCAGTCAACTCATCAGTCAGCTTACACTACCACTGAAATTGCAGCCTATGCTAACAGACAAAAGGGACCACAAAACCAGCAACTGCACAGTGCAGCCCAGTGTCCTAATGCCCCACTACAGAAAAATCAAGTCTCAGTGCAGCTGCTGCTCTGAGGGCCTCGAGATGGCAAGCTCTGAGCTAGCATGTCCATCTGCAAGACTGGAACTTCAAATAAAAACAAAATACAAGTTCACAGTCTCAAAGGAGGGAAGAAATACATGATGCAAGGGGTACCCGAGCCAGTCTGAGAAGACAGGCTATGAGCACACCTTCCGGAACGGGGACCTGCAGAGATGCTAGAAATACTAAAGATGATTCCCAAACAGTACTCTGGTCACTGCATCTACTCACAGAATCTGTGGATGTCTATAGGAGCAGCACATTTCAGTAACATTTAACTTTTGTGGATATAATCTCATCTACACGTTTTAGTTACCGATGAGGACCTATACAGACTTGCCCACTCCACAATAAAGGCAACACTCTTTAAACTCTTTTGTGAATAGTTTGACTTAAATTACCATTAAAAACCTATTTAAGATCTGTTAATTTATTTCACGATTCTTGACACTCTATAAACACTATATAAACTAGTGGGTATTTAACTCATACTAATAAGAACATAGACAAATATTGACTACAAAAAGCAAAAGTAATGATCAGTTAACACTGGAGGAACAGTAAGTATTACATTGAAAGCTTCCAGATAATGATGGAATTAGCCCTTTTACTTGAAAGCAGCACATGAGAAAACATTACTGGAATCCACTATTACAAAAAAGCACTGGACAGGATGGAGTGGATGTCATCACAGGTTTCTGAAGAGGTAATTGTCCAGGTACCTTTTAAAAAGGAATATGGCAAATGAAGCTTCAGACAGGTCCTTTTAAAAAGGAGCATGCCAAACCAAGTTTCAGACACTATATTAACTTTTCTCAAACAGTTACTGTGCAAAATGAAGTCCTACTGCACTGGCGTCTCATACCCAGACTTTCTCTAGATTCTGTTCACTTGGATGCAGGCTGAAAAAAGTGCAATACCCTGGGAGACACTGCACTGGAAAGCACACTGAATCTCATCTGCTGAGTCCGCAGGCAAGCAGGTCCAGATTTCCAGTGGCTCCTGCAGCAGCCTGAAGTGTACAAGACCCTATTCAGTCTCACTGCTCTTTTTCAGACTGCAGGAACAGCTTTAAAACAGCCAAGCTGCTGATTTCATAGCACAGATATTACTTGAAAAAGACTTAGACAGAAGCAGCCAGCCCCAGAAGTAATTCATATAGGAAGAAGAGAAAACAACTTAAAAGAGTGTAAGTTTATGATTCTGTGATGTTTCCCCATAACCCACCTACAAGTTGTTTAACTGTTAAAAAAAACTGCAAGAACCCAGGATCTTGAAAACAATTTGGAAATTACAGATCATACAGCTCCACCATTTAAATTCATAAAAATTAAGACTATGTCATAATACACAGGGGCCAATGAGTTATGGTAACAGCTGCACTAAATCTAATTGTGCTTTGTTGTCATGATGAGTGACAGGAGAGTCACTTCCTTGTCCTCATTTTCCTAAAAGGGAAATAAAAAAAATGTGTTTGTCAGTGCAATACCAAAAAAAAAAAAAATATCATATTGCCAGCTAACACTGGAATCCTTTAGATTCTCCATGCCAGCGTTTGCACTCTACAAATGTCTCTTGGGTCTAACTGGTTCTGTAATGCCTCCTATTACGCCTATCTTCAATGCATTGCTCAGAAACTATAGAACATATTAGCCCACTGTAAATTCACTGTCTACACAAGTCTTACCGAATCACATAGATCCGACTTGTCAACTTCCTAACAGTTAGTAATCCCAACCCACTTGATTGTAGGAATAAATGTATATCAAATACTATGTTTAAACGCGGGCTCCATACCATGAGAATCCACCTATTTAAATATTCATTTTATAATTCCTGTACTAACTTGCAATAGATTTAACGCAGTATTTTCAGCTAACATATATTGCTTTTGCAAGTAATCCATGATACGTACATTATATTCTTGCTACAGAAATATTCAAAACTTTACGCAGGCACTGTGCTTCCAATGATGGTCTTTATCATGAAAATTACTAGATATTCTTCTATAATTTATCCCCAAGATACACATTCTAAGTCATGTTTTTATACAAAGTGCCTTTAGTGGGAGCACTGAAAATTGCTTTTAACAGTTTGGTCTTACTATCACTACAAATTAACAAGATGAAATCTGTCCAACAGGCAAGCAGTCCTAAACAAGAATTGAAATTACTTTTCACCAGGGGTCCTAAACCTGGAAGTTGCAGCCTCAATCAGATTAAAGACAGACAGTCATGAACATCCTGTTCTTTCAGTATTTTTAAACAGGAAGGAAGCCTCAGTTCACGTGTTCTCCAGAGCAGCTCTTTCGCACTTAAAAGCTCAAACTCGTAGCTGAACCAGGGTTGTACAATGGCCTGGCTGTTAAAATAATCAACTGTGATTCAAGTATGATCTTTAATTCTGCAGATAGATAACGCTGCATTTCACTATTACACTAAAGGTTGCCTTCAGACTACTGGGAATAAATAGGTTTCTTTATACTTCATCAAGCGTCACTGGGACGCCACAACATTACAGTAATTAAAAGAAATATATGTGCCTGCTTAAATGCCGTATATATATCGTTCTGGCTAAATAACTTTACTACTTGCTATGATGCTCATACTACGATTACTAGTTTACCAAAGTACTGGATAACTAATTCTCCCTCATCTTTGTGCTAAGACAAAAACATGAGCCTTCAACTTCAGTAATTTTGTGAGAAAAATATGAATCTCTGAAAAGAGGCAGCTGAAATGAAAAGACCTCCTCCATCTTAAAATACAGTATTTTCGTAACTGAAAATACTGTTGTAATCCAATTATATATATTCATTGCATAGTAGGAAAGTCTACTATATCTTCATCATGACACTCCACTGTAACCAAGATATGTCGTTCTTCAGTATAATTCCATATTGAAGCTGAAGTGTTCAATTTTTTTTAGCCAATTTGCAGAAATTATGTAAAGTTTCCCTATGATAAAATATAGTTTTGGTACATCAGCCTAACAGAGGCTTAATTAATGGTCTCCTGGGCCTCTTTTCCACTGGAGCAGATCTGTTTAAGAAGAGTCTTAAACTTGCTTACAGAGGGGTCTTACCAGGAACTGGGAGTGATTCTACGTGGTTACGACAGACATTTGCTTACACTTGAGGCCCGACTGACACTAACGTACCAGAGAAATTACTCTTCACCAAATTCTACCACCTTGAAAATTAACTGAAGGAGCCCAAGCAGACAGGTTACTATCACCAATTATCGGTATAATGGGTTACTCTCCGTGCAGAATGGACGGTGCGGAGTATTCCAGCTGATCCTCTTACTGTTCATCCACATCAACGGTCAGATGGTTACGTACATCTTTTAGTAATGACCTAGGGTGCTATTCAAAAGTAGACACATTTTTGCACGCATTCCAGACAAGGCACTTTTTTTACACCACGTACATGTTATTCAGTGTTCTTACTCTTAACTAAAGCAGCGTGTAACAAAGCAACACACACTGAAGATAAAGTCCCTCTAATGTGCATCTTAGATGCAGCTTTAAAAAGTTTTAATCACATGAGAAAAGTGAGCAGAAAAACTGAAAGGCGTGCAGACTGTGGGCAAACGTACTTCTGCCAATAACACACTGTGACCACAAGCTCCCCAGCAACTCCTGCACCCACACAGAGCTCACTGCAAGGCTGGGACTTACAAGCCCAAAATCACACTCATTAAATTAGCAGGGCCCACTCGCCTTAGGCCATGAGTGTAATCTGCACGAAAAGGTATCTCGAGTTTTGTACTATGGCCACACGTGGAACCGGCCTCCGAATCCTCCGGAATCACTTTTGCAGAGGAGTTTCGCTCTTTCAAACCCCTTTCAAACATAATCAATGTTTTTTAACGCAAGTCACGAACAGTTAGTTTTTGAGACACCCGCTCTTCAAGTTGGCCCATGAGATGATACAGTTAGAGACACGCGCTGGGCCTTGCACAGGGCCTGCCTGTGTTTTCAAGGTCTGTGGTGGGCCCTGCGACTGGAAAAACCACAGAGAGGCAGGAAGAGGGCCAAAACCACGCGCCGTGTACGCAGGCTGGGCCCTTATGGAACTGTAACGGTCTGCAGGGCGTGTTAGGGCAAGTAGTCAGGCAGCAGCGCGCAGGGTGTGCGAGGGCAGGCCCGGTGCCCCCCCGGCGCTCACACAGGCTTCCACTCCTGCGAACTGCCGGTCAGCCGCCTGACGTGTGTCGTTTTAAAGGGCACTTCGGCAACACCGCCGCCGCCAACACGCTAACCGAGCTCCACAGCCCGCCCGTGCCCGGCCGCACGCCTCCCGGCGCCCTTTCTCCCCGCGGAGGCGGCCTCTTCGCGGGCTGGCGGCGGAGCGCCGGCCCGGCCCGGCCCGGCCCAGCCCCGGGGGTGCTCCGGGTCCCCCCGACCTAGGCCCGCCGGGGAACGACGGCCGCCACGACCCGCCTCAACCGCCACCCGTGACGTCAGCGCTGTCACGTGCCCGCACGCAGGCCCCGGCGCGTGCAGCCCGGGGGCCACCACCCCCGGGGCGGGGGGGGGGGTGCTCCCCGCCAACCTTCCCCCCCCCGCCCCGCCCGGGGAGCCGCCACCACCCCCCCGGCCCGCCCCGCCCCGGCCGCCCCCAGCCCCCCGCCCGCGCCCCCCCCTCCTCACGCTGCCGCCCGGCCCGGCGGCCGCGGCCTTTACCTTTTCGTGCTCCTGGCGGAGGCGGCCCACCAGCGCGGGGCTGAGCGGCGAGGCGCCGCCGGGGGCCTCCATGCCCGCCGGGCCGGGCCGGTAGTCTCTGAGGGAGCCGCTCCGCGGCGCGGAGGGGGCGGCGAGGGGGAGAGGCGGCCGGGCCGGGCCGATCTCCTCAGCAGGGCGAATGAGTCCTATAGAAATGTTTGTGGAGGGCGAAGCGCCGGCTCCAGAGCCGCATCCACGCGGGGGCCGCCGCCGCCTGGGCCCGGGGCGCCGCTGCCGGGGGAAGCATCTCACACTCGCATTCTGGGCCGCGCCGCCGCCTGGGCCCGGCTCCCGCTGTGCCGGCGGGCCGGGAGAGCGCCGGCAGCTCGGTGCCGGCCGCCGCCTGCCGCCGCCTGCCTGCTGCACTCTGGGTAGCCAGCCAGCCCGCCAGGCGGCCCGCCGCGCCCGCGGGAGGCACCCGGCTGCGAGCCGCGAGAGGCGGGCGCTCCCCACCCCCTGCCCGGCCCGGCGCCGTGCCGCTGCCGCCGGCCCCGACGGCTCCCCCCGCCGCCGCGGCGGGCCGGGGTGGGGGGGGGGCACGGCCGCTGCTTCCCGGCCCCCGCGACGGGGTCGGGCAGCCCCCCGGGGGCGATCGGCTGCCTCCCCCGGGGCACGGCCTGTGCCTCAGCCCGCCGCCCGCGCGGGGAGCCGGGCTCGGCGCCGCTCCGGCCTGGCAGCGCTCGGTCTCCCGGGTGCCCGCGGCCCGCCGCTTGTTCGGAGCGCAGGCCCAGGGCGCATAGGCCTTGGCTTCAGAAAACCGAACCCATCGTCTGTGAAGCGTTTTGATCGGTCTACAGTAACCCGAGATATGCGTAACCACAGAACTGTATGGCTTTTACAAGAGGGAGGTGATGCCACCATAACTGCTCTCGGAATGCCTGCTCTGTGGAGTTGACATGGGCAGGATGTGTGACAGCGGATGAACAGTAGGCTGCTATGACCTGAAGGATTGCAAAATATTTTTAGATTCACTGAAATCGCTAAGAGCAGCGCTCGCACTTGCCTACGTGGAAAAGTTACTGCATGGGAAGCGAGGGGCAGACAGCCGCTCTTGGAGCACCACGATTACGTGCAGTAAATGCATTAGCTAATTTCATGAATGGCATTAGACACGTCCAAAGTAACACGTTGGTAACGGAGTGGAGCCATACTTACTGGCATGCCAGATCCCAGCACCACTGAAGACCTGAGTAACTTCATACGGAGCTTGACGGGCTGCTGCAATTCCAGCAGGTGTATTTTAGCTTCGACACACTAAACACCGCTTAGGTGGGTTCAGTTATAGAGAGACCTGTTTACTGCTGCACCTTTCCCTTGAGTGAACAGGGGTTTGTGAACACACGCCATGTATGTTCGCCAGCAGAGCAGAAGGGCTTACATTGTCTCCCCCACAGGGACTGGCAGGCATGTCATAAGGTGGAGGTACAAAGGCGCATCTTCCCTCCGGTTGGATCAGGGGTTTCCTTCTCCTGCAAAAGAAACAACACTTCTTTTCCATGAGCAGAACTAACCATGTATACACAACAAAACAACTGTTTATGTTATATGCCTGACATAGTATGTGCTGTGCACTTCTCTAAATCCAGGTTCCCACCCCCCTTAAAAAGCTTGTTAAAGCTCTACAGATGAGGAATTTAGAAACAATTTTCAAAGCATGGTTACTCAAGCTAGAAGTTAGCTTTTAGCCAGACTTTAATACAGCTTCCAATATTGCAAATAAAAATTTGCAACTGCAGCTGGGTAGTTTGGTTTATGAAATAACTACATCCATAATCTTCACGAATAATTGAAAGTTAGCTGAAATCTCTGGCATGTGTTTGTCACCAAGGGGTTCTGGATCCTCTGAATGGACAAGAGATGCCTATATATTATCATCAGAAGATAGGTCACCAGCAAAATAGTATCTCAAGTTTAAATAGGTTATACAAATCATAGAATCACAGAATCATTAAAGTTGGAAAAGACCTGTAAGATCATCAAGTCCAACCATCAACCAACACCACCATGCCCATTAAACCATGTCCCGCAATGCCTCGTCCACACGTTCCTTGAACACCATTAGGTGTTCATTTAGGTTGGAAAAGACCTTTAAGATCATCAAGTCCAACCGTAAACCTAACCCTGCTAAGTCCACCAGTCTTGTGATCCTTCGAAATGCTCATAGTAAATAGCTCCCTTTCAGCCTGCTTAGAACCTCTTCTAAATTTTTCTCCAGTTAACAGGGCTTGCGGAGAAGATACTACAAATACAGGTCATTTTAAATGCTCTAGTTTGATCCCATTTCATCTCAACTGGATTGGAAGACAAAACATGCACAACATAAAGATACATATCTTATTTAAGATTTTAATTTTTTGCCTGACATAACAAAAAAGCAGTTAACTAACAAGAGGAGCCACAAAGTAGGAATTTTATATCACAAGACACTATTTTCTAAGTCGAATGTAAAGGCATGCAATCACTTCTCTTGTTTCCTGTTCCAAAGTCTTTGCCATTTCATGTGCCACTAGTACACTATTTAGTCACTGAATGTATTGTGTTGAAGACTTCTGACAGTTGGCCAAAATAAGAGGCTACATCATTATCAGAGTAATGACTGTATGCGTTTGGTTGTACTGACGATAGTATGGAATAGTTTACTGGATCCTTTTGTGCATTTTGTTTTTCATCTGCCAATGAAGAAACGTTCTAATAGTGACAAACAGATGGGATACAGCATTTGCCAAAGAGGAGCACGAAGCCTGTCTCTGGGTCACATTCTTTTGCACTTATAACCTGTACAAAACCATTGTCACCAGTGAAACTCTATGGAATATAAAATAAATCAAATTGAAATTTGGCCTTCTAAGCTGCAGATTTTTGTTTACTTGTTTACTACATTAAATCTTTTAGATGCCCTACCAGATGATTTTCATAAAACCTTGGGGAAAACTCTGGAGAACTCTCTGTAATTAAGTGAGGGAAAGGCAAATAAGCAAAGCTTACATGTTCTTTTCCAAGTGGATGGCTTAGCAGTCAGCAGATATGCCTGTACTGTAGCCGAAGATGAGGCAAGCTAGCTAGATTGGATGAGCTTTTGAGAATGAGAAATCAGTGTCATATTTTTGGGTTTGGTATAAACAGGTCAGCTCTACCTGTGAGAGCAGAGGGTTAGAAGCAAAGTTTTGGAGAGGTCAAGTTAAGTTTGCAGCAGAGAACCTCACATCAGGGCTCTGGCTCAAAGACATGCTTCTTTGGCAAAGAAGTCTGTGCCTTCTCCTGTACTCCTTAAACATCGTTCACCATCACTCCGCAAAGAGGGCAGGCACAAGGGAAGAGGAAAACAAGGAAAGGGCAAAAAGAGGAGGCAGATGGGGGAAAATGCCCCAGCCAGTCTTTCTGCTGAGAGAAACAAAGGTGAAATCATGACACCTCTGTTTTGCAAGACCGGAAACTTTGGTCTAAAAATATGGATTGCAAAAAAACATCACGGATGAGGACAAGAGGGTTAAGAACGAGGTTATCCTTGGAGCTCACGCGTGTGTGCACGTACATGTAGAGCTACGCAAAGAACAACAGTTGCGTTTGGATTGGCTGGAAAATGGGTACCAGGGAAAAGTGACAAAAAGGAGCTCATCATTATCAAGTTGGAGAATAAATTATCCCAAGACAGACCTCCCGCAAGCGGAATGCATCTTTGGAAAACAAGACGCAACCTACGAAGACCACCTCTGTTGTCAGCACATGGAGACAGTCTGGTAATGCGAATAGTGAATGAACTCCCCAGGCCAACAGCAGACTCCCTGATCTACTTTAGGAAAATTTCATACTCAAGTCTTCTGGCATGAAATGGACCTGCTATAATTATTGGGTTTTTTCTTGGATACAGCTCTGAACTAAATGTTTTCAGGTGGGTTTTTTTTTTTTAATCACAACTGTTACAGCATAGTACATCACTGTGGTTGTGGACAACCTGCCTTCTACATGGCTGACTACAAGACTTGAATTAAGGCATAGCACTAATTCTAATGGACAGTTTATGCAAGATATTGCTGCAGCTGGACCAAAAAACCTCCCCCACCCCGTATCCTCATGTTAAAGCTAACTCATAATCAAAATGCCGTAAGACCAGCTCCATCTTAGAATTTTATATAATTTTAGCTGTAACAATCACCGTGCATGCTCACGCTGAACTTTCAGCGACTCTCTTAAGTTCCTTCTAAAAATTAAAAGCCTTTCTTTGTTGCTGTGACTTGCCAGGAGGCTAAGTGCGCCAGCAAATATTTAAGAAAAACTGTCTCCACTCCACTAGCAGTAATTGAATTTTTCTCTATCCAGAAGTTTTATTCTGAACAAGACCACTATTAACTTCTCTAATGAATATTCTTAAGATTGCAGGTATGTCCTTTTGGAGCTTCCTCTTGCAAAAAAATATGGCCATGAGTCTCCCTCCATAGGTAAATCTGGAAGGAGACCAGAACTCAGTGGAACTACTTAGAGGAGTGAAGCTATGCAATGCTTGCAGAACTGTGGTCAAAGCCTGCATCTCCTTCTGTCTAATCAGTCTGAAACAGCCAGTATTTTTTGTGTTTGGATGATGACAATGGAGTCAAACTACTAGACACCTTTCATTGTCCAGGCATAGAACAAGGAAGGTTTTTAAATGGTTGTTGGTCCGAAACATCAGCACATGATACTGGCTTTAGTATCTTCCTCTCTCCTGCCTTTTCTCGTTGGAGAAAGGTAAGAGACTTCAGGGATGACACCAACATGCTACTCATTTTTTGGTTACATACTCGAACACCTTAACTCATGTTTAAAATGTAGTTTTAGGGGCACTAGGTGACAGCTAAGTATTTATTTGCTCAGTGTCACCAACTTGTCCTCTCCCTTGCCATCCATTCACTCAATTATCCTGTGTTTAACACCGATATCTTGAGAACCATCAAACCGATGCACCCTCAGGTTCAGTTTTTCAGCAGGATCATGTATTAAGTAGGTTGATGTTCATTCGTTTCTCCTCTGCAGGGAGAACAAGGGGTCTGATTTTCTGTTACATTAAGGTTGAAGCTACTGTGTTTCTACATTGGTAGTCATGAAGAGGAACCTGAATTTGCATATTGCACTCAGTCAAGATACAGAAAATAGTCAGAAATTACCATACATATGCACACACATATACACATTACCACATGTGTCTGGGAACAGCTGTTTAAGAAAAGCTGGGACAGACTATAAGCTTTCTGGTGGGACCATCTATAGAAACTCTATTTCCTGATCCAAAAGGCGTCTCTATAAAATATATGGTATCTTTAGAAGGCAAGATAGCCAACTATTAGTGTGCATTATGCTTTAATCTTACTATGTGTTTGCTAATAATAATAACACAATTTATTTTTATGCTACTATCACGCAATAAAGCTCCAGGCTTCTCGCAGCAACATAGCTGACTGTATCCTAGCTTTTATAGCATGAGTGCTGTCCTGATTGGTTTAATACATGAAACTTGGATGCTTTATTTGTATGCTTTGTAGTTGCTTCTGCCACCTTTGATTAGTATCACCTGGAAATCCCAGCTTTTCTGCATGTAGTCACACCCAAGAGGAAAGCCTGACTCAGAAAAGATTAGTGTCACTTTGCTTTTTCCCCTCATCTTTTCTCTGTAAAGGAGGAGAGCTTTCTGATCATGGCAGTGTATTAGTAAAGATAGCCCAGATAGCTGAATACCTTAAGGGCCTCAATCTCCTCTCATATGTCCCAGAATTAAAGCTGGTATAACTCTGTTACTTTCAATGGTGATTTATACCTGCATAAGTGAAAGGAGGATCAAGTTCTGAGGTTTTTATGAGGGATACTATGAAATTTGTTCTTTTAGCTTGTTAAACAGACAGTACCAAATTCACATTTCCATTAAAGAGATGATTGTGACATTAAGAATGTCTTTCTCCCAGATTATTTACTTGTGTACTCATTTGCTAAGATGATGATGAGGGTGGCAGAGTGAGAGCAGTCCTTGTACAGACCCAGGGAGCAGATTTAGAGGTCTTCCCCACTGCAAATGCACAATTTCTTTTCTAGTTTTTGGACACACAAATTCTCTTCAATATAGGAACCGGCAAACACGTGCGCACAGTCTGCACACATAAACCAAAGCTGGTAGCACATCGAATTTGTATGAAAGTCTGTATTTCACTTTCGCAAGCTAAAATAAGGCTGTCAGACTTTGGCCAGTGACAGTGTGTTTAGTACAGGTTGTGCGTCAGGTCCAGGCAGGAGCCACCTGTGTCAGACCCATGAAGAATTCTCAACCAGAAGTGGCCTTATTAAATACTCTCTTACTAGGTATGTTTTTCTGCTAATTATTGATCAGGAGCAGGTTATACACCATTATTTTTTGCTGTAGCAGAGACAGCCAGTTCGACAGTGTTAAACTCTCAGAAAGCTGTTCCTTTGGTTTCCAGTTTCAAGGCCCAAAAGGAGGTGTACCTGCTAATTGGGTATTTCACACTGTCTTGTTTCAAAATGATAAAGTGGCATTTCCCCTGAATAAGTGAATTCTCTTCTCTACACCGCAGTGAGCCAGCATGGCAGCCTTAAATTGCTTCCCAAACTTTTTACCTGAGTTTCTAGGGCTGATGTAAAGCTTGTAACTACAAAGGTTGGGTTTATCATTACTTTCAATTAATAACTTTGTCTATCCTTTTAATTGTGATTTCATATTCACTTCAGGGAACTATTTACATATATTTACATATACTTATTTATACACTTTAACAAATGTACTCATATGAAAACAGGGCATTTCCCTGACAAGCTTAAACCCATTTCCCTATCATCCAACTTCCCTTTCATTTCACCTTTTGTTTTGTTTCTTGACATTTATTCTGTTCTAAACCACTGCATTTTGTTGCTAAAGACATCTTTGGTTTCCTGATATCCTACAAGTTTTGTTTAATTCCTCTCAGTAAAATTCCAAATGCTATTGAGCGTTATATTAATCTTTAAGAAAACAACTGGGATAGGACTATGACAAACTGAAAGAAGCCAGAAACCACTGCTGCTACAAAACCAAAAGCATGTTACGATTCACTCCTGCATGCCCTATCTTAAGCATGTAATCCCAATTACTGAAACAGTCCTTGTGGCTTCGGTGGAAGTACTTACATGATCATGGGCTCGCCTCAAGGGAGGAGAATTCAGATGACTTGTCTAAGAAAGTTTCTCTGGAGGCTCTAGGCTGAGGAGACTCATAGCACAATGTGAACTCGTTTTTGCATCACCAGATCAAATCTGGCCTTGGTAATAGTGAGAAATCATTACCATCTGAATTATAATCCATGGCATATGTAATCAGGGCTGGGTGGTCTCATTATAACTTCTAGGAGAGCAAACTTCATCTCATAAACCACCACTGCAGGTGGCACTTAAAATGGAGGTCTCTAGGCTCAGTCGTGTAAATCCAGTGCTTTTTACCACTGTTGAACTCACGCAGCATCTTTAGCAAAGAAAATGTAACAAAGTCAGTTAGCTTTGTATTTTCTGACCCCTGAAGATTTCCACTAGACGTTTATCATCATTATTTGGAGGAAGAAAAGGAAAAAAACAAAGACTTGAAGTGTATATTTTGTGTGGAATGATGTAAACTACACATATCTGAGCAAACCTCAGGGAGATGACCCGAGACATTTAGGTTAGCAGTCGTGGGCCCCAAAGACGACAATGCTTCCAAAGACGCCATCTGTGATTTTAGGACACATGTACGAAGAGATCCAATTTTATACATCACAACAAATTAGGATTGATTAGACTCCTTCTATGCAAAAGATGAACAGGTATTTCCACATCCTTTGGCATATCAAATACAATTGATCTAGCTGACTAATAGTTTTGCAGACATTCAAACTATTTTAATCAACCTGAACTGGGCACCATATCAATTTACAAGATGAACCTTAATCTATGCCTGTTTACATACATCTATTGCGTTACATTGCAGGAAAGTTACCGCCCAGCCATCTTACTCTGTTTCTGTTTCAAAGTACCATGCAAACCTGGTCCACTCTGCTATAGCAACAGCTAGCAGACATCCTTGAGCTGGCATCTCCATGGTTTAAATTTTGCATGGAAAATTATAGCTAGTTCAAAGGAAAGCCCAACCAACAGCCAAAACATCCTCGCCCATTGTGGCAGGACTGGAAGGACAGCACTTCTGAACACCCGCTCAACAAGATTTTTGATCAGTGGTGGTAGCTCAATGAAGGGCAGATGCAGCAGCATTTACCATTCTCAGGAAGCAAAGTAGGTAGGGCTGATTGTGCGTGAAGAACCCCCAACTTTGAAGCAGACACGTTTGCTTTTGGCTAAAAAAGCATTTTTTGACATGAGAAGGCCATGATAGGGGAGCTGCTGTTTACATACAAAAGTGATGCTGATGAACAGAGGATATTGTTGTAGTTCAGTGAAGAGCAGATACTATTTTGACATTTGATTTCAATGTATTTTGAATTTTTTTTTTCAAAAGCATCTAGAATTTAGGAGACATGTATTTATATATAATAAATCAAAATAAGTGAGGAAGTGACAGAATAAGGAACTGAAGACTTTCAATAATATGTTTCATTTTAAAGTTACAAGAGCACAAATACACAAAATCTTAAAGGCCTCCATCCAACAAGGCACTTACATGTATACTTGATTTTAAGTCTCCCTACAGTCACGCTTTGCTGAATTGAGGCATAATAACGGTAAACTTCTAGGCCAAATTCTGCACTGAATTCAGTAGATGCAGATGTCTTTAAAAGGAAACAATATGTGTATGTAGAAAGCACATCCCTAGACACGCATGCCTGATCACTTGCATTCATGTTCTGAAATTGTCAAACGGATGAACATTTGTTTCCCCAGACTTAAAATACTTGCCTTATTTAACAGAGAGCCACAAAGGTGCTTTGCTGTGCCAGCAGAAAAAATGGTCTCTGCCCAGAAGACCTTACAGTCTAAAATATAGACAGATGAATAGCAGGTAAAACATAGGAAGGGATGAGAATGGAGGAGAGCTGGAGTAATAGGCTCACACGGTTATTCATTATAGACATGTGCATTTTGTGGTTGCCAAGTTGTAAGTTTTAAATATAGAAGTTTACTTTTATGTAGAAATAATAATTATTAACAGAACACAAATCTTAGGGGGCTCTACAGATCATTTTGACAATCCAGAGCAAATGGGAGTTTTACCACTCATTTCAATAGAGTCAGGCTTTTATTCTGAGCCTCTGCTTTAACCCATATATCCCCAAAAGAGAGTGCACACAAATTTTTACAGCCCAACCAGGTCTGCCCTGACCTGTATAGCTTGGAAACTTGGGTGTAAATATCTGCCGATTCCCTGCTGTCAGAAGGAGGATGTGTCATTCATCGCACAGCTGTAAACAGCAGCATGCCGAGCAGTAACAAACCCTTCTCCAGCCTTTCTTTATAGCCAAGCCTCCTAATTAACCTTGCTATCACCCAGAAGCCAAGTAGGAGACTTACAGAAGAGGAGTTGCTCCACGATACCTCACCTGCAATTCTGCAGTGCTTTTCTGAAACAAAAGGCATGCGGAAACACAGCGGTATAGAACTGCTAGGTAGGAACGGTCCGTGCAGATGGCCATGCTCGGAGCTCTCACCCGCTCCCACACACCCCAGGAACTGCTAATGCTGCATACCCCTGGCTCACATAGGAAAAGGGATTTAAAACTGTCAGGCAGCAGCTTTCACTATTAACTTCCAGTTTTGAAACAGCTGAAAAGTGGAGGCTTTGAGGAAATCTGGGTCCGATTTTTATTTTTAGATAAACTGCCAGGGAAATAAATCACACAATAATGATTTTCAGTAATATTTATACGAGAACTGACAACTCACTGTGGGGACTCAGTATTTGCAGAGTACTCTACAATATTGTATAAGCACTTTAATTTCATCTGCGATTAAAAGAATTCAAGGGATCTGGGCTTTGTTCCTTTAGCACTTTGGAGGTGTTTCAACATGAGGTGGGAAGAAGGTAGCAATGGACAGACTTTGTCATTCTTGTTGCAGTAGACACTTTTAAGGGATCATGCATAGTTACATGGAGTTAATATTTTTCTAATATTTCAGAATTTCTACCCCACCTAAGATATATAAAATTCACGTATTACAGAGATAGAAACTAACCTTAATAAAATCACTGGTAAAGTTGGAGTAATACATGAGTTGGTCATGCTCTTTCTCAGGTTCAGTGGACCTGTTGGGGAGGAAAAAAGCTTTCCAGAAAGATGAATCTAGTAGCAAAATACCTTTGTAGTACTAGCAAAGAAAAACCCCTTAAAAGTGGGGGGTTTTTTCTTTGTGGTTTTTTTTTTTTAAACTTATCTGTCAAAAAAACCCCATGTTAAAGTCAAAGAGGAGGCTATGATACCCCTCCAAACTGACGCACAGGCTCCGTGGGCTCTGAGTAAAGAAACTGGCATTAGTTCAGTGACTTCAACCCGGCTCCATGCTGTCTGAAAGGTCCATTCGCAGGGAAGTTAATGCAATATCTTAGCCTGAATTACCTCCTTTTTATCACTACCTCCATGCTATTTAGATATAGATTTTTTAGTTAAATGTACTTGTTAAATTTTAATGTTCTTCTGAAACACTGATGAATTCAGATACCACTATATGCAGCTTGCAGGGTCCAAAGAGTCACACAGCAGGAGTAGAGCTGTACTCAAGCCATGCTGAAGCAGTTTAGCTACAGCAGAGGATCTTTTTATTTTCAGTATAGGCATCATGTAATAACCACCCAGCTAATAAGCTTTAACTAGTTAGCAGTGTCCCATTTTATTCTTATAAAACACTATAGTAAGCTGTGGGTGAAGCAGATCTTCCCCCAAATTGCCCTACTGTGATCTGATTTGCCTCCTCCCACCAGGGCAGTTCTTCAGTACCTGCAGACACTCAGTTGTCTGTGCGAGACAAACGTGCCCTTGTCCAAGGGATTGCACAGGCAGTCACTGTCCCTTTTACAAAGGCAAGGCTGAAGGCAGCCACCACTGAGTACACACAGCTGCAGTGTATTTGCAATATTGCACAAACTCAGACTTTGGAGAAAATTAACTCTTAACATAGCAATAATAGGAGCAAACAGATATTATTTGGGAATGAGAGGAAATAAATAGTGAATTCTTTAGTTGCAAGTGTTCTTTTGGTTGGGACAATGCTTTGTTATGCAACTGAAATGCTAGAAAAATCAAGGAACCAGTAATTTTCTCTTGCACTCAAAAGACAACACCAAATATTTGTTGAAGTTCAACTGTAACGGATAAAGAAGTATGATACGTAGGTATAGAGATGTTAAGGCAAGAAAGAACTATTAGATCAGCTATCCCAACTCACACAGCAAAAGCTACTAGACCACCAAAGTACCATTGCATTGAGTTTAATAATTATACTTTGATTAACCGCTTCTACATAACTAAAGAATATCATTCAGAGACTTCTTGCCATGGTCTGAAGACACCAAGACAGGTAGAACCCATCACAAATCCCAACAGAGTGTTCCAGCAGGTACTTTGAAAGAGCTGCTTTATTTCCAATTTGAACTTCAGTTTTCAGACATTGGTTCTTCTGACACATTTCCCTGCTAGGTGAGAAAGCTCCCTAGTACCCTGTATTTTTTTCCCATGAAGGTGTGTATACGTTATAATTGAGTCAGTTCTCATTCTTCTTTTTATAACGAAAGATAGAATAAAACACCCTGTGGCCTTTAGAGCATACATAGGCAGGTTTCCAGAAGAGTTTATGAAGGAGTAGAAGAAATCTTAATTTGACTACTTACAATGCGGTATCAGTCATCTGCCTTTACAAACTTGCCAGAAGCTTTTGATTCCTTTTGGAAAAAGCTATATACTCACATTAAAAAGCATGTAAGCATGTAATCAGTTCAGAGAGCCCTTGGTCTCTCAGCCTGTTTTTGTGGACATGAGCACTATTTATGGCAAACCAATTTGGAGTTGCATAGCAGGCAGAAATTTAAATCTTATCTAAATCTAAAGCTCTAGTGCTACTTCTAACAGCAGCTTTTGTTTCACTGAGGTATTTTCTTTTCATAGAAGTGGATTTCAACTAATCTTACACTGATTTGAGAAAACCCTTTGCAGATCCCAATGTCATTACAGACTGTTTGCAGGGGCTTGCCATTGATTGTTGCCAACACAGTCATCAGTGGACAGGGGCTGTTCCCTCACCCCCCAGCATCTTCTGGAGGGACTGCCTGGATCTCCGATATGGAGCTATTTTCTGAACAAGAGAGCCAGCGTGGTTTGATTGGTGACTAGCACAAGCACCTGCATGTGATCTTGTTATTAGAGAAGGAATCAGTGTGGAAAAGCAAGTTGCACTCTCGGCGGCACGTGCAGCATCCCCCCAAGAGCCGTGCCTTGGCCACCCGTCCTGGGATCCAGCCGCTGCCGGGGCAGTGCAGCCCCACAGACCCGCTCCTGGATGGCCGTTTGCCAGCCGGCCCCTCGCACAGCGACCTGCTCCCTACCACAGAGCTACGTGATGGTTATCCAAATCCATCCACTGCCCTCGCTGCTGCCCGTCTGGGGCTCCAGCCCCTGGAGCTGTACCCGACAGCTCTGTACAAAAGCCATTCCCCACTTCCCGCCTCCCTTCCCACTTTGCCGCCTGTGACAGCAGCTCTCCCTGCTCATCACCCGAGACCCATTTTCCTGAAATCTAGCAGGGCAGGCTTCCCAGACCCTCTTTCCCCAGCACCCTCGCTAGCCCTCACGCCTGGCCTGTGACAGCCCGGCACGGGGCCGTGCAGCAGTGACCTGACTGAGCCACCGGTAATCATGGCTTGTAGGAGGCTGGCACCGACGGCATCGCAAATCCTGTCAGGGCTTCCCTGTCTGGCACTAAAACCATACCTATTATTTATGGATACCCCTTTTTAAAATTAGATGATTACAAATTAGAAAATGCATGTCCTTAAATCCAAAAGTGCAAGAAGGGGTTATAAATACGCTAAGTCATTCTTTTATGTGACCTGAATAATTATGGAAACTGCAAGAGTCGCATTTTAAAAGGATTTTCAAAACACATCATCTTTCAAAAGACACATCAGTAGAAGGTCATCTGTGACCCCGGCATTGTGTGGGTTTTTCCGATAGAGTAGATAGATCTAAAGTAAGATGACAGCTGCCCTCCCATAATTAGCAAGTACGAAGCTGAAACAAACCAAAAGCCACCCAAAATATCAGTATCAAAGTACACTCAAATGGAATCAGCATAAAGATAAGAATTATGCTTAAGTCTCTACAAGATGCTGTATCTGAGCTTAAAGGAAGATGCTGATTTTTAATGCAGACACAATACATCTGTAATTATTATATACTACAATTACTATAGCAGCATATGCAAATTTGTACGCTGCAGTATGAGACTAGACTGCTCACGCAGACGACTAGTTTGTGTGGTCATGGTAGTCGCAACGCAAGTGGGAGAGAAAACTGTGCGTGCACATCCGTCTTCCCACGTTTGGGAGCCCGGGCAGATCCACCCTTCCGTCCTATTAATCATGTGCCCATCAACCTCACACTGGAGCGGCGTTTATATATTCAAAAATCAGGAGTGTCAGTTCTAATGCTAAGGGACAAGTCCCATTGTCTTCTGGCATACCGCGTTTTCTTTGAAATGACTTGTCCTAGATTTTTAGATTAAAAATAACGAGTATATAATTCATATATACCACATAAATTTTGTATTTAAAAAAACTTAAAACCATACCTACAGTACTTTAGTACCTGACTTGTATATTTATGTGACTATTGTTAGAAGTGACTAATTGGGTTTGATTAGCTTCATCATTAATATTCTGTCCATAATTTAACATGCTTCAATAAAATACCCTAAAGCAGTATAATGATTAGATTTCAGGAATATGTGTTTTGCAATTAAGTTGCTCTTGATTTTGATATGCAGATTAAGAAATGGTGGTCTCATTTAAAAAAAACTGCCCTTATTAACTCAGCAGTATACTCTGAAGATTAGGTAAGAAATCCAAGATTTTCTCTTTGTATATGCTAGTTAAAATGTATTTCAATCAAGCATATGTGGGCAAATCAGATTTGATTAGTTTAAGTTCACAGTCATTCTATCTAAATGAATAATGTGTCACCTAACATTGCAAAAATTTGATTAATAGTTTATCAGTTAATTAAAAATGGGGTTTAATTTTTCTTTTTTAGGAAAATGCAAGGTAGATATTCCTTGTCTTCATCATAAATGCAAATTATTTCAGCTTGAATCTATTGTTCCTTGCTCGCTTCTTAGCCAACTGGCAAGAAAATAAAGCTTTTAAAACAATCTCTTTTAGAGAGAAGTAGTAAAACTTTGTTTGCTTACACATATGGCTGCCAGTTGTCTAAGTTGAGCGGGATAATCCGTGCACATCCTTATTCCTCCCCCAGCCTCTGCAGGGACTTCTTGGAGAAGGCCTGGGGCCATCTTTGCTCCATCCCACAGCAGGTCCGGGAAGCAAGTGAAGCAGCCAGGTAGGACCCGCTGAAGGGTTCGGGGAGAACAGTGAGGTGCCATCCGCTCCAGGGAGGAAAAGGAAGAACCTGAGAGGGCAGGCGTTACCGGCAGCCCCGGCCAGCCCCGTGAGCTGGGCGCAGCAGCAGCTGACCCTCCTCAACGTCTCCTCTGTTAGTCAGCAAGGGTGCCAAGCCTCCCTCTTTGCAGCGGCAGCTCCTTGGGGCCACCAGCCCGTCACAAGCCCAGAGAGGCACAGGGGCAGGGTGGCAGGCAGGAACCCAAACTAAGGGCTCCCGAGGAAGGGAGCTACTGGGCAGACTGGGCATCTTAGCACAGCTGCTGTAGGGTTGCACCTTGTGTGTGGATATACACACAAACACACACTCATTCTCACTAGTGGACTTCCATCCTGCTTACCCAGAGAGGGGGCAGGATGAAGCTGTCGGTGGTGCCCGCATTTGTGCAAGCGCTCTATACGTGTCTGATCTGTGCTGCCAGCTGTATCATGTATGTGTGCATATATATATTTACGTGGTGTATGCAAGTGCCTACTGGGAATACATCTTCAGCCTCACTGCTGGTTGGACCTGGGAGCACGGAGCTGCAGCAGCCTCGCCTCTCTCAGGCTGTCAGATCCTGCTTGATACATTTTCCTCTGACATTATCTATGCAGAACAACTTGGGAAGGAAGGGAGGGGGGATTTCCTCCATCTGTAAAGCTTAGGAAGTTATTTACAGACACCAACATTAAAGAAATGATAGTGCTACAAAAATCAAGCACAGAAAGTTAAAAACTGGCAAAGTTGAGGTTTCCTTCAAGACCTCAGTTTGGTTACTTGGTGCAGCCACATCGTATAGTTTTAATTATATTCTCCCATATTACACTTTCTACAGGATTTTACATTATCCAGTGCACAGCATGAATAGTGCTCTCTGAATTAGCAAGCATGAAACACGTACGTCTACACGACATTATCCAAGTACACAAATTTAAGACACTTAGCAGAGCCTCTTTTAAAGATGCTCTTACGAGTCCCCATTATACCCTAGGGAAAACAGCCAAGACTTTAGCAGAACATAGGACAGCCTTCACACTGCAGAAAACAGTCACAGGAGGTGCCTCTCATCACTGGGGCTGAGCGGGGGACTGCTACACAGAGCAGCCTGTGCGCTCCCTGTAAGCATCACCACCAGAGCACTGAGGCAGGATGGTGGTTTCTCTGGTAACTGTTCAGCGACTACCAAGAAAACTGGCCTGCTTTTCTTCAAGAAGTCTCTTAGTTTATTTTTGCATTTGAATTTTAGTGCAAAAACCAGTCCGGAATATTAAAAATACCTGCTCCGAAACAGCCCGCTGAGCTCCTCATGCATTTGAGTTCCTTCCTCCTCCCCTCCGGCACTGTCCTCCCTGTGGCTCATACACACTGCCTCCAGCGGTCCGAGTACCCAGCATGTCCCACCCTTTTTTCTTCCACCCAAACATTTCAACATTCCATCCTTTTCAATCTCTCTGCAAATCAAACCTCTTATTTTAGTCCTTATAATTGACTCTTCTGTTCCCTTGTCATCTACATTTTCCATATTTTATACCTTTATTTTTCTGCATAAGGCAGCCTCCCAGAACTGATCGAGAAGACTACTACCCTTTCTCCTTCTCTCTATAGCCACTATTGCTACATCAGGAAGAAATCATCTACTTAATTACAGCCTACGAGACAGATAAAACGCCAATTTCGCCTCCTATTTATAATGATCACTTAATTCTGCAGGCATCCCACAAAGAGCAGAATCTGCATGCTGGTCCTTCATATTTTCATACTGTTATTAATAATCTGAGCATGAGGGGGGTGAAAGACAGAAGAGAAGAGATCATATTTGCTGCTGTACGGTTCTGCACTAGATATCGTAACTGTAGCACAATAACCCTGTTTGTGAGCAACTAAATGTATCTGTATTAATGAAACTGTGCAAAGCGTCATGCTTTCCTGATATAAGCAGTCCCTTCTGACTTTATAGGCCATCTTCTGATTGATCAAGTAGAAAGCTAAAAAGGGAAAGAAAAGCCTTATTTGATTATCCATTGGATAAAAATGGAAGAAAACAGTTAACAGTAATTAAACATAAAAATCTCCAGCTGCAAGTGGAAATATACAATTACAGTGACATGCTCCCAGATTATATTAGACAGAGGGCTATGAGTAACCCTGAATAATGGATCCATCAAGAAGCACAATTCACTTCAATGGAAGCTAGGAGAACTCAGGCTTCTAAAAATCAGGCCCGTAAAGACTAACACCTAGATAACTGTGTCCCTAAGATAGACAAAAACTAATTGGTCATGGATAATAATATAACATGCTTGCCCTCCACCATTAATATGTGGCTATATTAATATATCATGGCTTGGTAACGTGGTATGACTGGGATCTATATCAAATGATTATGTCAATGGCCCATTAAGCAAATAGTATATTAAACCAGTAGAAGAGCATCGAGTGTTTGCTCCATAAATGGGTATATAACAGCAGGTTTAGGATTTAACTAGACTCTCCAATAAATGAAATACTATATAAGCTGCAGGTTAGCAAAAAATTTGCTCTACCTCGTTGGTTTCTATATAGAACCAGACACGAGGAGGCATTTTCTATCCTAAGATTTGTACTGCAGCCAATTAATATGAAATATTTTCCTATGAAAAGCCATACAAACATGACCATGTAATTCTCTTCTAACAGAAATGTTCCATTAACATTTCTGATAGAGGTCATCAATTCTTCTTCATCACGTTATTTTCACCATGTCCAGCAGTTATCTGCAACACTGAGGAGACCAAACATGCCTCCCATGCTTTTCCTCCCTCCAATGTTTGAGTTCAGCTTGCCACAGAAGTTTAACGATGATGAAAACTCCTGGGCAGGAGCTGGTGCAGCCTGGAAACAGGGCAATCCTCCTCTTCCCGTAGCGCCCCTGATGTTGACGGGCGATTTCCCAGGTGAAGGAGGTTTGACTTCTGTGCCCATTCCCCCTGAAGCCTTGCTATGAGGACTTCCAAGAAGAAAAAAAGAAAAAACAAATTCAAGCTGTAATGTGGATATTTATCCATCAAGGAACGTATTAGAATTGCAACACTTGCACAGGTTGCCAAGCTCCTATCACCGGTCCCCAGCCATGCTTGGCAGAAAGAAGCTGGACTTAAACGGGTGTCAAGGTGAGAGGCGACACGTAACAATGTGAGAGTCACAGAAAGAGCCGCTTCCCTCCGACGCCGAGCTCAGCCTCTGGGCACAGCGTTAGCCCCGAAGCCGCTCCGGCTGTGCGGGTTTTGCTGTATGGCCTCTGCCAGTGACCTCCCACACTTGCCTGGCTTCTCGCTGCGGCTTTTGAGAGGACCCTCACGAGAGGCTCGGGTGCTCTGTACCTCCCCAAGCCTTCCAGTCCTCACCTTCAAACCGACGGCAAAGGAAACTCCTTCCACCTTATAAAGAAAACACAGGACCATTTTGCAAACAAACAGAAAGAAACCTCAGTTGAATTGTTAAAAGCTTTAAGCACGTCCCCGTGTACTGACCCGCCAGCAGAGCACAGGGCTGATGCCCTTCAGCATGCAGCTGAGTGATGGCAGCAATCGCTCCCCCGCCAGCGCCCTCCCAACCTACCGATCCTATATACAACATCAAGAGTCACCTTTTTTGTGTATCCTTTAACAAACTCATGTAAATAAAAACCATGTGGGATTGATAGACACTATTACCCTTTAACAAAGACTTCAAAAAACGACAGGGAGAGGAGATGCAGAATCCAAGGTTCAGCCCAGTTATTATAAACCAAAAAGGAATTCAAAAATAAACTCCCAAGTCATTTGCTACAAGCTGCAGCTGGGGGCCGGGGCTGCATCTCCTCCCCCTGCACAAGCCAAGGAGGCACAGAGCTTTGGGGCACACAGCCCCTGCATCCCAGGGCTTGCCTGCTGCTTTTAGTCTGGTTCAGATGCCCATCCCCAGTTTGGGCAACTCAGCCGCAGGTTGGTGCCCTGGCCAGGAGGCAGGCAGGCTGCCCTTACCCATTGCCTCCTCAACAGCAGCTTGCCTCGCCACCCCTCCCAGCCTTGCCACAAGCTGCTGCTGTTCCCAACACGCAGGTCTCCCCACATCCACCCACCGTGACTGCTGCCTTAGCAGCTGGCTTTCTGGGCACCTCTGCTGAAGCCTCCCCGCCTGCCTGATGCCTGCTCCCCTCCCGGGATTTTTCCCAAGCTCACTCCTGCCAGCGTACACAAGTTGCTGCTGTTCTGGTTCTCACACGTTGAGCGCAAATTGCTCCCCTCCACATGTGTTTTCTGTTCACCGATACACGGATCTGGTGACAGTAATCCTCTTTATTTTCAAAATGGTTAATGAATTTGGGCTCAGTTTATCTCTGCTGCGTGTTCAGCTTTCTGGCCCCTATGAAGTGAGCGTAAAACAGAGTTGCAGACACTTCTGTTCACTGTGCACAAGAGTAAAGTGCTTGAAAAGATGCAAGATAGTGAAAAATCAGTGCGGTGTCTTTCTGCCTCACTCATGCCTGCCAATATCATTTTAAAAAAATCAATAGATTGCAATTTGCATTAATTTTAATAAATTTGCATAAACATAGGCAAATACATTGAAAGCTTTGTCCCTAACAATTTTAAAGTTATGCTGGAGCAAAATGCTAGCATCAAGAGCTCATTGCAAGCAGTTGCCTTGAGGGGTTGGCTAAAGCAGACATGTATTCCTCTCCCTACACAGTACAACCTGTGCAGGCAGCGTGGGCAGGGGAGCAGGGCCTGCCTCTGCCCCAGCAGCACACTTGGGAGGGATGGGCACATCGCCGGCTACTGCAAGGCAGCCTCGGCTTTTGGACATAGGTTTTGCCAGGACACCTGAGACTCAGCTGCGTGACTGGTTTGTCCCTGGTTTTGCAAGAAAGCAGTGAAGGGCCCCAGAAGCTGCTGTCCCCACTGCAGATTGTTGCAGCTGGAGATGCTGCTCGCCCAGCCCTGGGCCACACTACAGTTTTGGCACCCAGCTTCAGGTCGGAAGTTGGTCAGCCCTGTAGTACAGCACGTGTGTATGTGTGCATTCAAAATACCGCGCAGTGTTAGCCAGCCAAACATGTAACTTCGTACAATTAGAAGTAAAGCAACCATTTGGTGGTCAAATAAGAGTCCAGACTGGTTTTATGACTACATCTAAGTTCTCAGGCTTTTCTAATAGCCTGTATTGTTTCATTCCCACGTTTTGGAGCCCAGCGTTAGGTCCCTGAGGTGCTGATCAGCCCCGTGCTACCTGCAGCGGTCATTGAGCAGCAGATAGTTCAGGTGCACACAGAAACGTGGTTTGACGTTGGGAGATTTGGAGATTTAGACTTGTGCAGGCTAACAAATCTTCCTTCCCTTGACTAAGCCTCTAGGTCAGATCTGCGAGGTTACTCCTGGCCCCCCCAGCAACCTCTAAGGAAGCATTTCTCTTTTCAAGAAGGCATGTTTCTCATCTCCCAAATCCATAACTAATCAGGTGCAAAATTTGTTGTGAGACAGTGGGATTGCTTTAAAAAGCATCAGGTTTCCTGGCTCTCAGTTGTGTTCTTCAGCCAGAGATGCATTCCCTCAGCCTATGGTATAACCTGCTACACAGCGGGACTGTCTCCTACAGAAGGAACCGTCCTGCTGGTGCAAGGCACCAGATGCTTACTGGCACAGACCAGGTAAAAACCAAGCAGTGTGGTGTTGGCGGGGAAAACCTCAAGCCCCCTGTGCATGCATCGCACGTCCCAACGTCGGCGCTTTGCAGGTCAGTCCTTCAGCAGGGCAGGCAGACCATCGTGCCATCCCCCATGAGCAGCCATGCCTCTTGGCATAACAAGTCTGAGCAGAAACATGAGTTCTCCAAGCTTTTTAAGCCATGTTGTTCTGCAAAAATGATGTAGGTGACAGACAGGCATAGCACAGTGCCCTTAAACCTCAGCAGTCAGGCACAGGCAATGAGCTACCACACCAGAGCCTCTACCAAGATTTAAGCGAGAAGAAAAATATTGCTGCCTACAACCAGAAATACAAGGGTAAAAATGAAGTGAGTAACTGCTTTTCTGAAAAATGTGTAAAATATCATTGAGAGATTAAAATCTGCAGTCGGCTGGAATATAAATAACAAAAATCTCACAAATACACCAAGGCCTTCAACATTGCAGCTAGACCAAAGAAGAGCAATGCATTGGAAAAAATTATTTCAAATCTAGTTCAGAGAAACTGATTTCTGATGTTCTTCAACTCAGAACTTAGAATAATCCCTTCCCCCCCCCCCGTAGGAACTTACACAAAAATGACAAAGAAGGAAAAATATATAAAAAGCCAAGAAATAATGACTTTTTAATCTTTGATGATATCTACTCAGAGGGTAACTATCTGTGAGGATTGCAAAATTTAACCTATCACTTTCATAGTGACAACAAAATTTATAGATTAAAGATTTATAGATTTTAAACATTTGGAATGAAACCATCTGGCTTCACAATAGCCAGCCCCAGACTCAGTTCTTCAATTGCTAGAGCTCTTCGCACTGAATAAAAGCCAAACCTCAAGTCGTCAACAGCATCTGGCTACGATAAAGCCTTGCTCCAACACCAGCTATTCAGAGATGCACTGCTAAATTAGCAGGATGCGCCTGAGAAGTTGAACTGCATAAAGAGGTAGGTGAAGACGCAGTAGGGGTCCTCTGGGAAGGCTGGATAAGGTATTGAGCATGTGCCTCGCTGGGTCGGGAAGAGGACGATTAAAGCTGAGTAGACATAGACTAAATTTTTAAAATCTGCTCTCATAGGGGTCAGACGCTCTCTGGGTGCTTACAGATGCTTCCAGCTGGGGAGGAGGCAGCTCCTGGGAGCAGCCAGTGGGATGGTGCCATGCCAGGGAGGGTACCAATGCAGCACGCAGCTCCACTTGCCCAGGGATACCACCCCCACACTCCTTCGCCATCCCCATCCGGGGGTCGGACACCCAAAATACCCCATTGCCCAAGCCTCGGTAGGGAAACGGGATCTCCTTGGCCAGGGTGGCCAGAAGCTTGCTCCCCACCTGGCCCCGAGCCCTTCACGCCGCCCATTTTGAAGCCACTTCTGCTCCTCAGTGGTAAGGTAGAAAAAAGCTTGAGACAAATCTCTGACGTTTTATAACTGCATTTGCACTCACAAATGTAGACGACACATTTATTGACATTGTAACAACTCCTCCAGGACAACAACATTTTTAAAAAAATGGAAAAGTAAAGATAAATCTCCCGTAGATATTGCAATGAATCTTACACTGACATCCTAACAGCTCTGATTCAATCCTTGAATAGGGAAGAGCTCATTAAAAATATCTTCCCCAGTCGCTGCATGGGGCCGATGGCTCCTTCAGCCCAGCCCCAGCGACTCCCGCCTGCAGCTGGTGATGCCAGACAGGAACGATTTATGGTTTCATGAATTTGATGAAGTGACATATACACTCAGATTAGTATGTTCGTAAGAATTGTGAAGGTTTCAGGCCCAGATTTTCTGAACTACAAGTTTAATTGGCCCACGATTACTACGACTGCATATGCAAATTAGATCAGAGCAATTTCACATGTAAATGGCCATAAATTGGGCACGCCAAGCCTGCTGCGGACTCGCTGCCGCTCTGCCCGCGTGGTGCACAAGCCAGCCCCCCAACTCTCCACACCTGCATCGTGCTGGTGCTACCCTCGGGATCCCATCTACCCAGCAACTGCTCCATGTGACGATCGATACCACAGACGGTTGTAAAACGTGGCTGAAAGCTTAAGCGATGGGCTAGGGAAAGCGCAGAGCGATGCACAGCCAGGAAACGGGAGGCAAGAGGAAGGGTTTGCAACCCGTAGGGTGAGCCAGCACCTCTCACCCTGCAAAATCCTAACCCAAGCCTCTGCCAAGGGCTTGCCTGCGCTGGTAACTCACCAGCAACTAGAAGTGAACTTTATCTTGAAGTTTTTCTTACAGACTTGGCTGATCTTGAGATTTTTCACAAGTTTTCCAGACTTCAGCGCCTTTCCCCCAGGACAGCCCCTCCCTCCTGGGTCTTGGTTCAAAGCAAGAAGTTCCCACAGTTAATGGGAACCCCGAGCTGTAGGTACAGAAGTTTAGCCTGAGCCCTCAAGACAAGGTGACTCAGTAGATTTGAAGCTAGACCGCGGCATTTCCATCTGGGGCCTGGAGGAGACAAGAGAGGGGCTTAGGGTCTGGCACATTGACTCCCGTCCAGGCAGAAGGCACTCAGCAAGCTCTAGTTATGTCCTTAACGCAAGCTTTGCTCTTGTGTGTCGGACAAAGATACACAAGGCCAAACGCTATCAATCGTGATTGCGAACACAACAGCAATTCAGACAAAAGAACCGTCGCTGTAGGTTCAAGCTGTACGTTTGGTGGCAGAGAAGAGCGGCTGGGGCGCAGGTGCGCTGCGGGGCAGCACTCGCCTTTCTGCAGAGCCAAGCGCCTGCCCAGGGGGGCTCATCCGCGGGGCCGAGGGGGAGATGCTGCAGCAGCGCCTGGGGACACTGCGGGAGAGCCACCCCAGAGCCGCTGGCTCCAGACACAGCTCCTGCTCCGTTTCCCTAAATACCTCATTTGCACACTGTATTTGTTGTTGTTCTTTTTAATGAAGAAAGACTTCAGATCTTCAGCTGTGGACTTGGAGCTCTTAAAAAAAAAATTGAAAGGATAAATGCCTAATATTAATGAAGAAAAACAGAGCTAGGCAAGCCTGAGACAACTAATAGCCTGTGCAGAGCTATAAACTGATAAAGATTTGCTGGTGTCTAGTAAGAAGTGAAGCACCAAGAGTTTTCATATAATACGCTCTTAAGGAAGACTTCAGCATTCAGTCTATCTGAACAAGATGCTTTAGGCTTAGTTTCCTGAAGTCTTTTGTGCCATTTATGCACCATTTCTGTATGTAAAACAGGAAATTAGTGCACTAAAAATGACTTACGCACCAAATTAGTCTGTTTTCATGCCCACAAAATCCCAAAGCAGCTGTATTTAACTCTGACCCAAGTATTCACCTCAGGGGTGAATTACCTAGAGAAGCTGGAGTCAGATGGAAAAGCATTCACAGCTTTAGGAAGCTCATTTTACATATTCACCGATAACTTCGTTTTGTGGAAACAAGTGCAGATCTGGTGCACGTCATGCCATGACCCAGGGTGGCAGGAGCCATTCCCATAGCACCAGATCCCCACAGTGCTGCTCCACCTGACCATTTGTCTTATTCGCAGGTCTTCCCATTTTACTTGAGTCCTAAAATACATTCCAACTTAAAAAATAAATCCAGAGTACCCAGCTTCAATAAGCTGCATACATAACAGTGCCACGCTTTCCGTGCCCTGTTGCTGGGCTGCAAACCTCACCCAGAGACAGGCGCATAGGTCTTGGGATCCCACATCAGTCTCCTTCTGCATCATCCCATGCCTGATAGTAGGGGCTGAAAGGCGCTTGGGAAGGAAAGCTAAACCTGTGCTGTGTCGTACAAAAGCCTCCCAAACTGTGGGACCTTTTCCCACCCATTTTTGGGCATTTTCCAGAGATGTAGAGATCCTCCCAGTTTCAGCAAGAGGCAGCACTCAAAACTTCCCTATAACTGTTGCTCAGCCTCTGTGTGTGTGTTGGGGGGGGTGACAAGCGAGAGCTGGAATGGGAACTTGCTCCTTTTAACTCAATGCAGTTTCTTCTGTTTACATCTGCAAGCTAGACTCAGCAGAAACATCCTGCACAGATAACTGTACAAGTACGTAATAAATAAATAATAACAATAACAGTTTGTGTTAATATAGCACCTCTAATCCAATTATCTGAAAGCTCTTTACAAATACTAATTAATTAAGTCTTGCAACACCCCTGTGACGTAGGTTATTATTATCATCCCCATTTTACACATGATAAATGGGAATTACCAGGACGCTGCTTCTTGCCTCGAGCGCACGGTTAGCAGCACGGCCAGAGCAAGCCTCAGCTGGGCAGAGCCTTCAGCCTGCACTCCAGCACCAGCTCTCGCTTTGCGTGCATATAACGTCCCTCTGAAAAAAGGGGGGTTTTTGCAAAAGACTGTCACATTATGACAACAGAAGGGCAGGAAACTTCCCAGCCGTGATGACATACCACCAGAGCCAGCCCTCACCCACAGGGCTCCCACTTGCTACTTTCCTGCCCCAGAGGACCCCCACCGGGCTCTAGATCTATACAGAGGAAAAATGAGATCACACCTTACCTCTCCAGCTGCCAGCACAACACGGACCAATAACTGTTTGCCTTGGGTCTACTCCGAGGCAGGGGCTGTAAAGCAAAGAGGTGTAGGACAAGAGCTCAAGTCCCAAAAGTGCTCATGAGCGCACAGGACTCTTTTATAGGCAGCTTTGGTTTCTTCCAGGTGCCATGAATTTAGGCATCCCTAGAAAAATCTGTAATTTATGGCAGGTGGAGCCATTTGTGTTGAGCTAGGAAATGGCCCATCACAAAAGGGCAGGTCAGTGGAGGCTGGGAGGGAGTGAGTGCCTCCAAGCACCAGCCTTGCCCGCATCAGCTGGGGAGGCTTAGGATGAGCACCGGTGCCTTTTATGTGTCTCTGGAATTTCAATATTCATTTTATCCATCAATCCTTTAAAAGACATTCTTACATTAAGAAAGCAAATTATTTTTTTAACTTGCATTTTGTGAAAAATTAATTTTTAAAAAGAAAGACAGTTGCTGCTCGCTTTCTGCTGGAAGCAGGTTGGGTTACTTTATGTATTGGGAAAGTCGGGGCAAAATACCTCTGAAAATGACCCTTTTCTTCTCTCCCGTGACAGGGAAATACATTTGAAGGGCTTTGCATTTGTTACAACTATTTTACACCCACACTGGTTTTAATTAACTGCTGCTGGCTGGAAGAGCTGCCACAGCTCCCTAGACCAGCCATCCAAGTTGGGGACACTGGGCAGGAGCGTGGCTGGAGCCAGACCTCAACTCGTTTCAACTTACCTCAATGCCAACGAAATAGTTCGAAAAAGGAAGTATTTTACATTCCTGTTGTACCTTTTCAGGAACATACGGGTTTTCACCCAAGAAGAGCATTGCTGTCAAACCCATCCCCACTGCGCACTGAGCCATGAGCTGCTTGGTGGTAATGGGGGGAACCACCCTTTCGTCTGCAATGAAATCCATCCTCCACGTTTTTAACATCCAAACAATAAAATTCACACAGCTAAATGAAAGATGTTGTTAATTATTTTACAGACTTGTTGCCAATTCATTCTCTCCCGTGTTACATTGAGGTCAGTTAAGTGCCGCCCCTCGTCCCCTGCTTCCTCAGCACCACCACGCGTGCAATGCGGAGAAAAACGGGCAAGAAGGTGTATTGCTTTAAGTCAAACAAGATAAGGTGTGTTTGCCAGTTGATTACTAAACCTAGGAAAGATCAAACGGCTCCAGTGGAGGAGAATTGGGTACAGCAGCTCGTAGCAAGTGCTGTGGCTAATTCCAGACCAAAGGGGAAGCAGGATAAGAGGAAATTTATGAGTAAGCTCTTGAAGTAATGAAACGAAAGTAATGCTGATTGGCCTCATTTACAGCAGTTCAAAAGCTGATCGGCATCGCTGAAGTAGTGAAGAATCAACTGACAATCATTTCTGCAGCGAGGAGCAGAGCTGACCCACAGGACACAGCACGGGGGGTGCAGGCACAGGGGGCCACAGCCGCCAGCCCCCATGTCCCCTCCCAGCGTCACCCAGAGGTCCCGCTGGTCCTGCCGGGGCACCAGCCCAGCTTCCTTGGGAAATGGGGTACGCGGTGCTGAGTGATGACCAGAGCAGCTCACTGGCTCAATTTTTTGCCTCTGTAAAACGGGGGGGAAAGGCCGGAGAGCAGGTGAGTGCCCCGAAGATACCTGCTGGGAGACGAGCACCGTGCATGGAAAGCGCTGCCCTGGTGCAAAGAGGAGCCGGTGGCTGGCCGGGCTTTGCAGGAGCAGGACGTTGGCCGAGGTCCCACAAGCGCTCGCCCTGACTATGGAGATCGCGTGGGTGCCTGGGGCTGCCACAGCCCGGGGTGAGCACAGGCCCCATGGCACGTGGTCCTCCCTGCTCGCCCGGCGTGGTCGGGGCTGTGATCAATCACAGCAGACGGTAACCAACAAATCAAAATAAAAGTCTGTAGATCTTCAGTTATTCTAGACCCTATTTTTAGAATTAAGGAGGTTTCTCTCCGACGGTTCATAGTGTGCTCACCCACAAATGGGGCACGGAGAAAGACCATTCGTTACTAATATACCTTTGCTTCGAGACTTGAGTTTGACCTGTGTCTGGCTCAGAGTTGTGTGGGAATACATTATTTGTGAACATGGAGCCATCTGGAAAACATGTGATTCCCCTGAATCTGTACCAAACCGTCTGCCCATAGGTTGCATCGACGCGCTGATGGAACGTGCAGTTTATGGAAATGTTTGTCTCTTCCTGGCTGATGTGCTGTGTTATGACTAATTTTTGTAGGCCACATTGCATTAAGTCAGGATGCGCAGTGATAACAACATGCCTGATAAAATCTTATGTGAGACAATGAACTATAATATATACGTTTTGAAACTGTGGAGAGAAAAATGGCCTTTTCCACCAACACATTGATTTGGGGCCTTATGTAGGCACAAAATCACTGTCCATAAACGTATATGGCCAAAACCATGATGTTCCCAGTAGCATTTCACATACCTGGAGAGGGGGGAAAAGACTGACCCCAAACGAGTGAAAAGTTTTTAAGCTTTGTATTTTGACACCAAACAGCGCGAGCTAGCTCGGTGTAGTCTCTGCAAGGCAGACAAGCCTAAGGCACAGCTGCACCAGCTGTTTTACAGGACAGATCGGTTGTGCCTCTCCGAGTCGCTCGCAGTCAGTGGGGACTGAAACCCAAACTTGGGAAACAGAATCCCATGGGATGACCAGGAGCTTCCCGGTGTCCATGCGGACGCGCAGCGGGACTGGGAGGCTTGGTCAGAGGCAGGTGAGGCTCTCCGGGGGGGAACTGCTCAGCCAGTGATTTCCCGCAAGGGGAGCTCCTTATTTTTGGGGCGGCGGGGGTGCAGCGGGGTGGGTCTGCGTTTGCGGCGGGGAGGATGCGGACGCCGCGGGGAGGATGCGGGGCAGGCGCGGCGGGAGGGCGCTGGGGTGGGCGCGGCGCCGGCGGGCGGTCGCCCCGCGGCGGGGGGCGGCGGGACTGGGCGCGGCGCGGCCCACGAGGTGGCAGCAGACCCTTTGCAATGCGGCGGCGGGGCCGGGGCCGGGCGGCGGGGCCGGGCGGCGGGCGGGGGCTCGGCCGGGACAGCCCGGCTCCGCGCGGCGCCTTTCCCGCCCGCAGCCGCGCAGGGCGGGAGGGCAGAGGGGCTGCCGCGGGGGCGGAGGCCTTGGCACGGGTGTTCCGCTGCAGCGGGACACGGAGAGGCCTCCTGGCAGGGCCAGGGCGATGGGGGAGTGTTTCCAGGCCTGTCCCGGGTTCCCCCCCAGGTGTGCGGCGCTCGGACGCGGAAAGCGCTGCCCCCCGACAAGCCCACCTCTGCCATCCATTCCCCCGGTAATGCTCTCTCTTTTCTGCCGCCTTCAGCACAGCTTGCTGGCGTGCTGCCGGTGCGGTAAGAAACTTCACGCTGTTGAGATCTTTTAAACGTCTGAACGGGAGAAAACTGTCTCTCCGGCATCTTCCCGTCCTAGGCAGCGACCCGAGGGAGGCAGGGCGGGGTGGGAGCAGCGCGCCGGGCTCTCTCCCGGCCGCGCGGCCGGGCAGGGAAGCACCGCGGAGGCGGTGGCGCTGCTGGAGCGCAGAAGGGCCCTCGGCCCCCGCAGGCGCCCCGGGCGGGAGGAGGAAAGAGGCCCTTCGCCTGCGGGGGGGGAGCGAAGGCACTTCCCACGGGGCGTGTGCGGGGACCGACGAGCCCCGCAGCAGCCGCCCTCCGCCGGCAGCCGCCGCCTCGGCGGCCACAGACACGGGTGCGTCGGGGGCCGCGTGGGATGGCGGGCAGGAGGCCCCTGCAGCGGGGTGGGACGAGTGGGGCTGCGTTTAGCTGCAGCTAAAAGGCACGATCAGCAATGCCAGCCCGGGCGGGGCACCGCTAAAATTCAGCGGCTGGTAACCGTGTCTGGGGACCTGCGGGGTGGTGCCAGGTGGATGAAGGAGTTTTTCTTCATAAACTGAAAACGCAAACGTGGAATCCGCAGTGATTTCCCCCCCCAAAGAGCTCACGCGCTAATAGCGACTGCTACACATCTCCTCAATTAAGCAGCCAAGAGATGCTGAATAATAAATGAGCACAGAAAGGCCTGGGCTACAGCTGGGACCCAGTCCCCGGGGGACTGTGGCGGGTGCCGCGGGTGCACGCCGCGCTGGCAGAGCGCTGCCAGCCCCCGGCGCTGCCGGGGAAGCGCCTCTCTGAAGAGCCCATCTGCCCCACGGCAGCCGGTGCCTCCTCCGGGCTGTGCCCCGCCCAGCCTGCGGCAGCGCGGGCGGGGGGGACCGAGCCCGAAGACCCAAGCATCCCACCGGCCCCGCCTCTGCGCTGCTGCCAGTTCCCTGCCACCTTTGCCTCGCCGATACAAAGACCACTGCCCGCTCTAAATGAGTTTGGGGGGGTTATATGTATACATACGAGAATAAAGTAAAAGTTAATTAAAAGATATGACCTGCATCAAGCAAGACCATCAAGTGTCTGTTACATGAAATGAGACGGATGCGTCCTCCATCCTGCTCAGTTTTAGCATTTATATTTGGGCAAAGCATGGACACGGTGGCGTTTTACTCCCACCTTGGGTGGCGATATACCTTTAGTTTAAAAGACTATAAGGAGCAGAGAAGTGAAAGGAATTAATATAGTTTGAGTTTATTGCTTGGGTGGGCAGGAGAACATGAAAATTCAGAACACCCCAGCAGCCTGTAGATGTAGGCAAACTCCTGGCTGTTCAGGCAACTGATTGTTCAATAAATGCAAACGGACAAAGCAAAGCATCACTGAACTTGAGAGATAAAGGTCCTAACAATAGAGGCTTTTTACAGTGTGAGTCCAATTTTTTTTTTGCCTGTTTATATCAGTAAAACCCAATTTGAGCAACTGGAGCATCAGCTCTTTACAGTGAAAGATAATTTGGCTGTAGCAGCCAATAAGATCGTGTAAGATCCTCTAAAGAAAGCCCAAAATATGTATCTTCGTTTCATTAATAAATGGCTTGAAGCCAAGCATAAAAACGATGTGACTTTAATGGTTTCTCCAACTGGTAGCCACATTCCTTGCTAGTGAGAGATCCCATGTGGGAACATTAAAATAAGACATCCCCACACAGGCTGGGAGTGATGAAACACGACCTAGCAGCTTCAGCACGCATCAGAGGATGAAGCTTGGTAATAAAATATTCAAATACGCAATTCAGCCCTAAATGTTCCTGTACCTGCTGGGTGTCCAGATTTTGAAACTGAGATTTAAAGATCTTTATATTTCTAAGTGCCAAGTTTCCTTAAGTAAATACAAAACCGAATGTCGAAAGCTGATAATTACACCCCGGTTTGGAGCTGGAAGTCTAACTGGATAATTTAAACCCGTATTTTGGTTTAGTCCAGGAAAACCGTCAAAATATAGCATCTCTTTGTGAATAAATCTTTGTGAAGTTGGCATGCCACAGGTAGGAGAGGGACCATGTGATACGGTAGGTTCTCATTTTTTGCTTCAGTAGACTCATTTTTTATTGAATAGCAGAGTAAATATTTAAGCAAAACTAGTGTAAACTGCTGGCAGGTATGCCATGCTAAGTAGCAGTCATTTACTTTTAAATAATTAAAAGTCAATATACAAGCATAGCATTCTTGTTGCAGCGCAGCATACGGTACCACCGCTCTGCCTACGTGTCACTTCAGAGCCTGATTTACTAATAAAACGTTTAGCTCAGCTTGTTTTGCAAAAAAAAAAAAAAAAAAAGTTTTTAAAAAACAGCCCTCTCTATTGTGTAGGATTGCAGGTATTTTGGCTACACAGACCCCAGCTATTTCTGGGTAAGGCTGAATCTGCATTACTTGTGGGGCTGATAAGGAAAGCCCTGATTTCCTTTGCATTATGCATAGTGGAAGTGTCAGGATGGCTCTGATGGCGTTTAATTAAATATTTGGCAGTGTTTAATTAATTAAATATTTAAACATTAAATACTAAATAGGATGTGATATCTGCTTAGTGGACATTATGTCTCAATAGCCATTAGTCATTAAATAGGACTCAAATTGGCCCTAGAAGACTCCCCTTAGCTAAGCAAGGTCTTAAGTACATGCACTTTTGGATCTTCATTAATAAGTAATAGAGGCCAATTCAGACTATGTAGCAACACAGAGATCCCTATTAACGGAAATGTTAATGTCTCTGTTTGAGAGCAATCTCTCCAGTCCAGACAGCAGATGAGATGCTCAGAGCGGAGGGGTGGGATGCGGCCCCTCAGGTGATGTACAGGGCAGCGGCCGGGGGGGAAAAGGCAGCGACCAGGGAGAGCCCCACCGCGGCGGTGGGACGCCTGCCAGCACCTTCGCAGGGAAGGGCAAGGGCTCGGCCCTCGGATGCCTGTGGTCTACCAGCCCCACAATGTCTATATGGGACTATTTTGGGTTAACTTCAGGGGATTTTAAATTAATTACATGGCTTAGCGTTCGCACACACTTACGCTCTCTGCAAGAGCCCCGCTCGCCTGGGGAGCCGTGTACAGCTGCCTCGGCGTAAATGAGAATCAGGCTCCACACACCCATCCGCTGCCAGATTCCCACAAGCGTTCGCCACGGGCGGATCCAGCCAAACGTTACCACATGCCAGCGTTCTAGACACATGCTCTTCCCATGGCATCCGCAGAACAGCTCACACGCTGAAAACTAAGCACGTGCATAAGCACTGGGATGAAGCGAGGTCTGTAAAAAAGAGGGGGACTGTTGCTTTAAACATTTTTCCGTAAGATATTTTTAGCAGGGGAACAACGTTTTACAGGCCCTTGTGGTTTTGAATTTGCTATTTCATTATTCTCTATTCCCTAGACAACTACTAGTGGCAAACGCTTCATACTTTTCATCTCAGTGATATTTTTGGTAAGATTTATCATTTTTACCATTAAATCCGAATACCGCACTCAATACGCAGTCACAGTTCCTTTCAGCGCCGCATTGCTCAGCCGTGGTTTCGCAGCCCGCACAGGCAGCGCCCAAGGGACGCGGCTCCCCAGGGAGGGCGGGTGATCCCGGCACCCACCCTGCCAGTGACCTGGGGCTTTTCAGGGAGTGATAAACCGTTTGTAATTTAAAGCAACTCTGAGATCGTTTTAGATTATGCTAAAGTCAAGTTAAAAGCCAGCAAGGGGATCCCTAATCAGCTCAAAATTCCTTTTCTTTGGGGATCTGCTGTAACATGCCACGTGCCATCAGCGGGACTTGTGGAGGGGCAGCGGTGGCCAGCCAGCAGGACCGCTGCACGGGGCTCAGCGTGCCCCTGCCCCATGCTTCTCCCCGGCTTCAGCGTTCATACATCTTCCGCGCCTCTCAGGCTGCATACACGCCGATAATCAGATTGCACTTCTGCCTAGTAGTTTTTACTTGAAATATCATTGAGTTAGCTCTTGAGGGATTTGTGTCTTGTGACATATATATTGGTACTGAAGTCAGAGGTCGCCTATTGCAAAGATCATCTTGATAGGATGATTATGAAAAAAGCCATGCTGGTTAGAAGACCCTCTAACTAGATTTGGTCTTCTTCCTTCAGCCTCACATTAGCGACTCCTGGTTTCTCTCTCAGTTTTAGTGATCCAATCTTTCTTCTTCTGAATTTCTCCCTTGGGAGCTTTCTACACAGACATTTTAATATATCACGCTATTCTCGGCAGAAATCATTTGCTCAATAAAGAGGCTGGATTTTTTCTTAATTGTAACGTTAGCGGTGTTCAATAGCAGCCATGATGCCCGCACGTACACCTGGCACAGGCTGGGAGGGGCTGGTCCTGGATCAAAGCTGTCTTAGGAGTGAGCCAGTCCTTTCACCTTCGTGTTTCCACCGCACGCAGCTCCTGGGGCAGCTGGGACCGGCTTTGGAGGGGACGATGCGGCTGCCGGGAGCAGTGCTCTGCAGAAGACATTCCTCCACCATTTTGATCCATGCAAACTCCAGCTGCACCGTCTCTATGTTTTAAGAAATTGTGAGTGCTGGGATAGGCACTATAAAGCAAGCACCCCATCAAATATGCAGCACAGTCAGTCACTGAATTACCAACTGCCAAACGCAGGTTTATTTTTCAGTTTTAATGCTTCTTGTTGCACAATGTCACGTTGTCAGAAGACACTGTCTGCAGAACACAAAACAAATATCAGTGCCACACATCCTAATAATACAGACAGCATGCTCAGCATCCTCTGCCCACACCACCTTCTCAAGCGAAGCGAGGTGAGCCCGCCCGAGCTGCAGGCGGGCTGCTCTGCTCCCCGTGCTCACTGCTCTCCCAGTTATTTCTCCCGGTAGTTTTGCATGCTTGTTGCGTGCTGTTAAAAGGCTTTTCATTTCCTCACAATTTATAAATATGTATTGGGCCTGAAGGATAAGGGTAAAGCAACTGCTGTTTTTTTTTTTTTTAAAGAAAATTAAACATGACAAACTTAGTTATTCATGCAAACCATCCGCCTGTTATCTCTGATTATGCAGGATCCAAATGGTGAAGCCGAGTGAATGAGTGCATTCATCAAAGTAAACTGTCAGAGGCAGGAACACCGCTTTTAACCTACCCCTACCTATTCTCTTTTGTACTTACGTTTCATCATCTTCAACAGGCAGTGCAGTTGCTTGGTACCAAGAGCACCTATTTCACTACTATCTCTCTGGTTTAGGGGGATTAATTAGCCTCCAGAGAACGGAGAAGAAACCCTGCGTGTAGCACTCTCATGCTTTAAAACATCACTTCATCAGGATATTTTAAGCTTGCAGGCCAGAACATATGGTATTTCAAGAACAGAAGCTGGAAGCACAGTGCACGTGTATTCCTTCACACACCCAGCGTGGAAGGAGGTGAAGTGTTTTGTTAAGCCTCGGCGTGCGTGCGTATGTGCGTATGCGTGGGAGAAATAATCAGAAATAAAACTTCACACACCGAAAAGTGACAGGTGTATTATTGCCCATCCACCAACCTGCCCCACAGCAACAGTGAAAACCTGGGACACGTAAACTTGAGAAAACAAGAAAGAGTGTATCATACTGTCTGAAGTTTGTGGCAAGCACCACAGTTCACTTCTGGTTTAATCCAGAGAAGCTGCCCCAGACGTCTGTTCTTATACTCAGGAACAGCGTTGATGTATCTCCCGAGGGAGCTGCCTTTTACCTGGCCCGGGGAGGAGGCTCCTGTGCTGGGGGCCAGGTCCCCTCCCGAGGCGGCGGTGGCCACCGACCACAGCAGGGCTGTCCACAGCGCGGCCCCAGCCACGGGCAGCAGAAAGAGCCCTGTTCTCCCTGCACCCCCCGGGACTCACGGAGAGCCACCCCGCTGACCCTCCAGGCACGGCCTGGCGTCTCCTCTCCTTCAAATGGGGTGTTACACCAAAACACCTCTTTTTCTTACCCATGCCAACCTGTCTGTTCAGCAGCTTGCTGGCTGCTTTCACAGAAGGAGACTCAGGTGAAGATAAAAATCACTTTGACACACCCAAAGCAGCCAGCAGGATAAAGACAGCATTTAGGCAGTGCATTATGGTGCTGCCTACCACAACCACGTGCCCTCTCATCTCTGCCTCAGCTGTTAACAGCTCGCAACAGAAACCAGACTCCAGCGCATGCTCGTGGTGAGAGGCCCACGCTACCCCGGGTGTGCACATGGAACCCTCAGTAATGTTTTTCAATACCTTTTTATTTATCCCAGATTGCACATACACACTGGGAAGGGCAAATTATTGTTTAATGTGGCACGCTTGGATTATCTGCGCAAAATTTGCAAGTTAATTAATTGGTTACAAGTCTTCTTTTCTTCTTCCCCCAAAAACATTAACATTGCGTTCAACGGTACCTCCTGCCCCGATGATGCTCAGGAGACTGCGGAGGTCCTGTCCCCCCCCCGCCCCATCCTGCGCCACCCTTCAGCACCAATTCCACTCATGTTGGTGCAAGCCAACGACCAGAATTTTAAGCTTTTGGTGGGACTGACAGCAGCCACCAGCCCTGTGGTGCTGTGCCATGCCGGGGGGGTCAAACCGGCCAGGGATTTTCAGGGTGGGCTGGAGGGCAAGGACTTCTTGCAACTTGCAATCCCTTCTGTGGTACAATATAATGCTTTAGCACCAGGAAAAAGCCACAGCACTCTCTCCACCGTGATTTACACTCTGGTTGAGTCAGTGTGACAGCAGGACTACTTAATGCTACCCTCCGCCCCCACTGTTACAGAGTTATGACTTTAAACGCAGAATATGAATCAAGAATTTCCTTTCCATTCAAATCCTCCTTCTGCCCTTCTTATCTGACTCATTTCCAAGCTGCCCACTGACCTTCATGCTAATTGATCATTACTAATAGATAAGGGTAATGCAGCTTTTGAACTGTACTTACAGTGTGCTCTATACTTCTTGATTGGCACAGACTGCATTTTTTTGCCTGGACTAAGATCATCTGAAATTAAATCAGAAGCCAGTGGACAATACTTTGAGAATACCACTGCACGCTGGAGTGAGCTGCCATGCTGCTACATGCATTAACTGCAACAACTGGAAAAGCCCAATTCCATCAGAGGTGGGGGTTTGCAGGAGGGTGGGTGAGGGGGGCTCTTCTCTAACACCCCCATGTAGCATGCTTTGTGTCACCGAGCCCTCTTACTCACACCACCACCACATCTCCCGGGAAGGTGCCTGGATTCACTGCTTGGAGCCTAAGCGCTTACCGGTTGCGCTTCCCTGAAGGCTGGTGTGCTTTGCAGGTGTTAGCTCAGGAAGCCACGCAGCACCCCGCGCATCTGATGAGCTGAGCAATATCTGCCTTTGGATACGGTGAACTGCAAGGAATTTAAGTGACTTGTCAGGAGTTATCGGGAGAGCCCAAGGCGCAGCTCAGAACACAGTTGCTGCCCATAGCCTCCTCTGCAGCTATCAGATAATGCCAACCCTCTGCGATGCACTAATACTGAAGAGCACATTTCATACACAAATGGATTATTACTGGAATCTTATAGATAAAGCCATTCATCTTCTAAGGCCCTTGGGAATCGGAGTAGTTAATACCTATCACGGCAGAAATATATGAAGCACGCAATACAAAGACACAGTGAGGAACACATATAGAAGTGTTGAAAAGGAGAGAAGAACTGAAGCAGAAAAGCACATCTGCAGGAGATACACAGTTCAGCAGATGAGCATGCAAGTTGACCAAATAAACCAGATCTTCAAGCACTTTCAGGTGAAGTCTTCTAAAGTATCAACAGGAGTTAAAACTTCAAACTCCGATTGTTCAGCCACTGATTTTCTTAGAAACACTGTCAACAATACAGCAATGATCAGCCCTTATTATCAGATTTGGGCATGCACGGGAGCAGTCGCGGGTGGAAGTAGGTGCTGGTGACTCAGGACACCCAGGTGTTTGTACATCTGCCCCTTTATCCAACCACAGTGACAAAAATAAGAGCCGAAATCCTGACACCCCATTTTCACCAGCGCTCATACCCTGGTGAAGAGCACTCTAAGAACCCATTTCAGGCAGAATAGAAAATTAATGAAGGAATAAAAGAGGTTGAGCCACACATCTTACATCTCAAATATGCCTTGCACAAATCGGCCGTGATGAATTGTCGTATGAAGTCTGGGTAAGGCTCCTCGCTGGTCAGAATACAGATAAAGCATGTGTGGGCTTCTCACATGTTAAACAGAGCTCGTTGAGGGCAAGATGCTGTTTATCCTTTTAATTCTGACCACATCATTCGCTCGTCATCTTATTTAGACCCTATTTTTCCCCAGACTGGCAGGTGATGTGATTGCATTGGCCTCGATACAATCACAGCTCGCACTCTGCTCAACAATCCAGCAGCAGTGACCAGAGCTTTTGTGCCGGTGCAGCTGGGAGAGATGAGTGCCGGCGCACGGAGATCCCACCCCATCAAAACCACGCGGCCGGCATAAAAACAAAACCAGGCAACTTTCAGTCCATGAATATACATCTCATTCAAAGCAAAAAGGAGGCTCTCCAGCAGCAATGCCAAACATGCAGATTAATGACAAGGCTTTGCCTGTGAAAATGGCCTTGCTGAGTCCAAACACGTTCTCCCGAGATGCCAGATTTTGTAAGTTAGCAAAAATGTTGAGCTGTCTGTTTGCTTTAAACAATTATGTCAGCTCTGCAAGTAAAATATGTTCCTTTGCCTGACCTCCCCATGCTGCTAGGTAGGGCAGCATTTGGCTGTCTCTTGCTTTAACACAGACATCAGGGGACAGCTGGAGAGTTTCCTTGGGAAAAGCAGGGCACCGCCAGTGAGGAGAGAGGCGGAGGGACCAGAAACACCAACGGGCTCTTGCAGCAATGTGCTTTATCACCTGCTGCATCACAGCAAAGCCCTAATGCCCCAACTTATGCGCAAGCCGTGGCCAGGTGTGGGTTTAAGTCTTAAGTACCAAGTAGAAAACGACCTGTTTTGGGGAGGCAGCCCTTTAAATAGATGTCTGGTGCCACACTTTATTAAAAATACAGCCCTAAAGCAGACAAGAGGAAGGAGGCTATTACTGCTGCTCCCGCCTCTCTCCCCAGAAGGGGAGTTGCTGCAGAAAGAGATATTAAATGATTTATCCCAGGTCACAGTAGAAGTTTGTGGCAGAACTGGGAATTGCAGAGGCTCCCCTGGGTGCCTGCCCAGTACATTAAGCACAAACTCAGCCTTCTTTTCCACAGCAGCAGGTCAGAGGCCAGGTCAGGCAGCCTCCTTACTGGAACAGCCTGTCAGCGCCCGGCACTGGGCTGCCGAGCAGAAAAACGCTCACTGTCAATGGCGAGGGCAGAGCAGCAATATTTATATTGGAGCTAATGGAGGCAAACACCAATCGCTGTCTTATGATTTACACTGAACATGCCATAGCCAAGCTCAGCCGGAGGAGCCAGTCCCTCCGCCACCTTTGCAAAGGATGCTTGGCCGTGCCCAGGGGAGCTACACCAGCACCCCGCACTGATGGGACCAGGCTAGAGCCAGCCTGCCAGGATATTCTCTCTAACTTGAATTTTTCCCCCATTCAGTAAAACGAATCACACAAATGTACCCTAGGGCTGATACTTGATGTGAGGCCACATGAGGCTGGAAGATGCACAGGAGCACTGCTGGGACAAACCTGGGCTAGATGGCAACAGCCTTGAGTGAACTGCAGTAGAAATAAAACCAGAGGGCAAGCTAGTGCCAGTGCTAGCACATACACATATCCAAATATTTCATTGCCATTATTCTCCAGAGCCCATCTAGGCAGCCTTCTGGCATGTGGAAGATCAGGTCTGGGAAAGCCAGAAACATACTGGGGTTATGCTGAAATGGTTGATTGCAGCACAAGCTGATTTGGGACAAATAGGGGAAAAAAAGAAGAAAAAAAAAAAGGGTTCTTCAGTTTTACCGCTGCATTGGAGGGACTGTGAGACGGCACATCTGGGAATCCCCGGGCCACGCAGGTCCTGGACACGGACCGGTATCTCGCATCACGAGTGCTCAGCCTGCTCTGCAGGTCTCTGTTCACACAGAGCTGTCTGTCCTGTGGCAGGAACCTCCTGCACCTTTCAACTACTGACCCGTAAAAGTAGCTCCTCAGCATGCAGCTGCATATAAAGCCAATAGCCATCTTGGCTCAAACACAGCAAAAAAATGTGTGCATGAGAATACACAGTGGTTATAGAAGGTATTTCCCACGTTATAATCACGAGAAGAGAGAACATAACTGGGTAGCAAATCCAAAAGCTATGACACTTTCGTCTCTGATGTTTCCACTGCCAAGCTAGCAGCAGGTGAGAGGACAACACAGCCCACCCTTTCCAATATTCAGACACAGTTTAGCATCAAAAGAAAAAAATCTTTTGGAGTGATCACAGTCCAGGAGAATGCATCTAATTCCCTCTAAAATAATTTGGAGCTTCACTGGGTAGAAAATTGCTATTTCTGCTCCAATGCCAGAGAATTCCGTTTTTAATTATAGAAATTTCTGTTATGCACAATTATAATATTTTTTCATATTTTCTCTCACTCTTAGTTCAAACATACTATTAGCTTTTTAAACTACTGCTATGCATGGAGCAGACACAGGTCACTCCTGCTGCAGAGGAATGCTGACGTTCATCCCTCTTGAATCAACTCAGACCAAGTAACAGGATGAAGCATCTTTTTTTTGTACATTCCAGGACAAATTATCTTAACAATCAATGACTGTTTGGCTGCAACCTTCAGTCAGATGAAATTAGAACAGAAAAATGTTGACTACCTCCTAAAGAGCGTGGCTATATGCACCGATAATACCTTGTGGAGAAACCGTGAGCTAAGGACCAAATTCAGTGAGCACGCTGAGAAAAGCCACATGAGAATCCACAGCAGAAGTCAGTGAAAAACAATAACCCTTTGCTACTGTCTGTTTGCAGGATCAGGAAATAAAGGGATAAATTCTCATGTCCCAAACCAATAAACACAAAATTATCTTTACACAATAATTAATCATCCTGTAGAATTAATCAACTGAACCAAAAAAAAAAAAAAATCAATGTGTTTCTGAGGAGATAGCTATTCAAGGGCAACAGCTGGAGATACGCAGCTCAAACCTGTCCCAGTTAGACAAAATGAGAAGACTCCAAACACACAGGAGTTGGTCCAGACCCACATCCTGAGCATTAGCGTTTGTAAAGATACAAAGATGATAAATCGGTTGCTTTAGTCCACGGCTGCATTAAACAGATTGTCTCTAAGTTTAGTACCTGCTTTTTCAGTTCCGACTGGAATTTAGTACCTTTGCTGATCAGAATCAATAACTTTAATTGGTAGTTTAGAGGTAGGTGCAAGGTGCATTGACACTAATGAAAATTAGTTGCTTAATTCACCAGCCACGCAGGGGAGCGTGCCAGGGAAGGTGGTGGGAAAGCAGGGGAAGGTGCTGCCCTCTGCACCCCGTTCCTGGGGGCACGGCGGGATGGACCGGGGGCTGACGCAGACAGGCGACAGCACAGCGGGAAGGCGTGCAGGCAGCTGGCTGCGCGTGCCCAGAAGCACAGGCAATGGCCGCACCACCGCATGAGCAAACACAAGGGCCCAGGGAAGTGGCTCACCTGCAAGCGCAGGGGAGAGCCGTGTTCCTGCCTGCTGCCTGGGATGGTCGGAGCAGACGGCCCAGCCAGGCTGCTCTGTGAGCACGGGGGCTTTAAATGCACCAAGCAGGTCTCTTGCTCCTCCAGGAGGAAGCTTTTCCTTGATACCCATCAGACACAAACCACAGCTCCGTGGGCAGGAGAGGAGGCAGGGCTGTGCCTGCCTGCACTGGGGGAGTCTGGCCGGGACACCCACCCCGTCACGCTGGAGACCACCTTCAGCGTCTGCTCTAACAGCAGCCTACGCTCACTGAATTGAAGAGGCCGTATGCATCAAAACCCCCAGTATCTTCTGATTAAGCTCTTTTGGTATGGATCAAAATTAAAACACAGTCACCATGCAGACACGTTTGAAGCCCTCGCTAGTCAGCAACTAAAGGGTCCAGGCTGGCCCTGTTTCCTTTGAAGCACGCCTGCTGGCTGTAGGTTTCTATAGTGCTCACTTGCAATTACAGCTCTTTTCAACTTCTCTCTCTCTTTTTTTTAATTTAAAGAGATTGAGAGGAATTAAAAACCCTCATCAATCAGATTTATCAAATAAAACTGTAGAGGTAAGGCCAGCTGCAGCTATGCATGTCAAACTCAGCTGCAGATATGAAAGGAAAGGCTGTAATTCATAGTTAGGGAGCTCAGCTTTTTGAGGGTTTAGCAGCAAAGATAATCCCATTGCTATATTCCTAAACATACAGAGATGCCTGTCTCTGAGCTAGGCGAGGGCACCCCAGGATCGGTCCCTGCGTGCACAGGGTGGGACTCTGTGAACGGGGAGTATCCGCGCTGCGCTTGCCGCCTGGGCACGCTCCTTTGCATACTGCTGCGACGTCTCCATTCTCAGGGCTCGTGAAGGACTCGAGAGTCATTTGGTTTCTTTCCTTCTCCTTGTACAACACGTGTGGCTGAGCAGCTGGACACATCAGTATAAGTATACACAGGTTACTCTGGTCACAAGAGTTCAAATGAAAGAAGAAAATAATGGCAAAACTTCTCATTCGTTTACATGGGTCAGTATTTTATCAGCCTTATCAAGTTTTGCCGCACCAAGGTCTACTGTTGTTGAATGCTATTAGCTGAGTGACAATGCAGCCAAAAAATTCAAAAGCCCGTAACATTTCCAGATGCTCGCACAAGGATCTTCAGGTGTGGATGAGAGGTGCCTTGAGGGGGCAGGAGCTGAAAATGATGATGAGGAATAGATGTCATGGGAATGGAAAAAGTCAGAGGTGGGGTATTCTTCCCTCTTCTGCCTATAATTACTGTTATTACAGTGTAGCCCCCCAAGTGCCGTAGTTCTGGGACACAAACCATGCCTGTGGTTCTCCTGCAGTCCCTGCTGGCTGCTACTTTTTGCAAAGTCCCTGCTCACGACCCTCCTGCTATGGCAAAGCGTCAGGGGAGCACTCAAACCACAGCTATCCTCTCCTCTCCCTCTGCTTTGCCACTGGTCTGAATGGCCAACTCCATGCAAAGAACATCCCAGCGATCGCTGACGCTTGCAAATAACAATCCTCTTCCTGTTAAAAACGCCAAGAAATTCAGCGACGCACACACATGTTTGTGCACGAGAGACACTCAGAGATGCAAAAGCGTGGAGGTGATTCATCATTTTCCTCATAATTATTTTAACAAAGAAGTTGTAAAAACCAAGAAGGGACAAGGGGCTTTCCCACCCTGCCTGACCGCACGCACAAGCCTCGCACATGGACCCTGGCCTCTCCTGCGTCCGAGCTTCCACGGAGATGCTCTCCGACCTGAAACATCACATCTGCCCTTAGACAGATGTTACAGTGCTGAGCAGCATCTTGTGTGGAAAGATAGGAGCGTGACATTCATTTTCCCTTCAGACCACCCCAGCAGCTTCGCCCTGCAGTGCAGCTGTGCTGCGGGGCAGCTCCCGGAGCCCTCCCGCACCCCCCAAACCACCGCCCCACGCCACCAGGCCAGCGATGCTCGCCCAGCAAGGCTGCGGCTTCCGCGGGGCCCAGGGCAGCTGCCGCCTTGGAGCATTCCTGCCCGCGCCCCGTCGGACGTCCTCGCTGCTGTACTTCCATGCAGTTGAATGCAAAGCCGCCAATGCTGAAAAATACCAGTTGGCTGTGCGGAAACCGAAGCATGTTGGTTTTTCCACCATCCAGCAGAAAGCAGCAGCTATGGTACCAGCCGTCTTTGGCCGTTCCCCGCCAGATTCCTTCTACCAGGGGCAGAGGATCCCATACCAACTCACCTGGGTTCCCAGCAAAGCTGCTCTCTGCAAATGCAGATGCTTCAGCGTCAACCAACTTGGTGAAGGTTTTCAGTCATTGCTCGCTTACAAAATCGAGCTGGTTTCTTCGGCTACTGCCAGACCCTCGTTGTCCTCCAACAGACTCCATCTGCTGGTTTTTTAGACAAGCAACTCCTGCAAGGACAAAATATATAGAGTTAAATAATATATACTTCATCGTTTGTTTCTCTCAGCAAAACTGTGCAATTTTGGAGATATTTTTTTTAAATTCAGATTTATGATGATTATTTTTCATCCTATGGCTACCACAGTGACCATAGAGAATTTATTGAGGTAATAATGTATTTAAATAGCCAATTTTCAAAAAATGGAACCATTGCAATGGATTAACGTTCAAACCATTAATATTCGAACATATTAAGTCACTTAAAGGTTTTTTGTGTGTGTACGCACATTTTGGGGTATATTCTCCTCATAATACGTGAAGAGAAGATATGCTTTACTGCTGACATTTAGCACATTTTCTTTATTGCTTTTAATTTCATTATGAGTAAAAGTGTTATTTGTCCACCCAGCCTTCCCTAGGACAAATGCCATCATTTCTGTTTGCAGAGGCAACCAAAAATTAAAGGAAATATTTTAGATGTCAACATTAAACGTCAAAACCCGATTTTAAGTAATTATTAATACCCTGGCACGTATGCATTTTATTCAGAAAATTCCTGTTAAAAATATTCATCTGGGGATATTCAAATTTATTATGTAGAACAACACAGCGTTAACGCGCTAGCTTCTATTTAATGCTTTGGTTCATAGCAACAAAGATACCAATGGGAAATCATTAAACAAATATGCGATTTTTGCAGCATAATAGGTCTATGTTTGGTATCATTTGAAAAAAAACTCACCGAGCTCAAACTGACAGAAAAAAAATGCAATGATCAGGCAAAGTACAGCAACATTATAAATGTTAACAGATTTCAGAAAGTGATTTTATGTTAATTCAAATGTTAATGCTGTCCGAGGCTGCTGAAAGGAGCGTGGGGCTGCGGGAGGAGATAGATGTTGCCGGCAGGGGAAAGCACAGGGAACACAAAGGGCCACCTCTGGGTGTGGGTGGGGGACTTTTATTAATTATATTTCCTTCAGAGCCCTAACAATAGCACATCAGTAATCTACACATTCTGTACTTAATTGACATTAATGATTTGGCCGGTTCCTGGCCGTCGCCAGCGAGCCTCCCCACGCCGTGAGAACCCCGGCCATCTTGCGTTCCTCCAGCCCCGCAGCGTAGCCCCAATTAAGTCAATGAGCGCGGGGGCTGCTGAGCTGCTCTCGCTATCTTCACAGCCCCTCTCCCAGCCAGGTCCCACCCGGACATCTTCCAACCCACTCTCCGCATCCCTGAAGGAGCACACGACCCCCAGTGCAGCCCCGCACAGAGGGATGCATCCGTGCTCCCCCCACGCCCCGGAGAGGTGAACACGCAGCACACATGGCTCCCCCGGGCGCAGCAGACAGAGGTGGAAGAGGTCCGTCTGGTTCCCCTCCGACACCAACAGCTGGGGGAAGAGACGGGGATTTCTCTCATGCTCGTGAGCAACAGGTGCCAGAACACGCACAGCCATCCAAACCCAGCGTCCATGTGCCGCAGTTGCCCTCAGGGCGATGACCTATCTGTAAGCACGCAGCAAAATCAGATACACCATTATAAGTGGTGAGTTGATGCCTCTCAAAACTATCCCCCCCCGGGTCGCTCTGGTATCTCTACCCTTGGTGCCAGCCAGCAACATGTCCCAGACTCCCATGATTTACCTTCTCCAGAGCAGGACCTTTCCGTTACTCAATCCCAGGAAACGGGGTTTCTGTTCAGGCAGGCTGCTGGGGAGCAAAGTCCACGTGGCAGCAGGAGGATCCAAACCCGCTGCAGCTGCCAGCGCGCCCCAGCCCTGTCGGCACCGGCAGGCAGCCCTCGGAAACCGCGGGAGAAGCCTGCAGTCTTACCGTAGTTCAAGAGCACATGCAAGTTACGGCAACGACAGAAGCAGGTTGTTCTGGGCAGACACACAATGGCCTCTTGGTACATTCAACCAATGCATTTCTTGCACCACCCCTGTGCGATAGCACGTATAGGAATTCAGCAAATTTCTCCACGGGCGCCAGACTAACAGACCTGCTCTTGTGCACGGCGTTTCTTCCCTCCTTGGAGCTACCCTTAGCCTCTACTCAGCCCCCTCCAGTGCCAGATGTACATCACAGCTGCCAGTGCTACACCTCCGACTCCTTCTTCCCCTTTTCCCCCCTCTCGCTTCCCACCTTTCATCCTGCCAGCACGCAGCCCCCACGGCCACTCGCCCAGGGGCCTGGCCAAGCACGGAGCACGATGGCTGAGCCTGTGCCTCTCCTTCACGTGGAGGATCAGCAGCCTGTCTGCCTCCTTTTTCTTACCTATATTAACAGAAGTCAGATCTTCTTGAAGCTGTTCAATGGAAGAAGCCAACAGACAGGGAAAGGGAGGGTATAAGGGGTAAACCACAAAAAAACACCCCCTGAGTCCAGTTTTGATAGGAAATCGGGCTAAAAAATAAAAATTTAGCACACTATCACTGCAAGAAAATACCACCCTGTACGAGGTGTCAGGCCCAGCCATCCGGCAGGAGCACCTCTCCCGCTCCCAGCGGAACAGGGTGGCCCAGGCAGGGAAACTTCCAACAAATTGTTCTGTTGGCACTTCTCAGGGGAAAGCATTTGCTTAAAAACAGTCAGATGAATTTGGAGTGATCTACAGGGCACTTTGTTATGTTAATGACTGTTAGCAACTGTCTCTTCTTTATATTAAAGTGTTGACTCATTGTCAGTTGGGGCGAGACAAGACAGCTTGCTTGTGCCTTGCAGTCCTTTTGCACTCACCCAAACTACTCATGTGAAGACACTTTAATATGAAGAGACACTGTCTATGGCCATTATTAATCTCCTGACTGAAGCCTAGAATACTAATAAAACCACACAGGATCAGCTAACCTTTCCTCGGCGCATTCTTCATTCTGCAAGGTTTTGGCCAAAATTAAAACATTTTTCTTTGATCTTGTGAGCCTGTGGCTGACAACCAGACTTCCCAAACCAAGATGTAAAAAGGTTTTCACTTGCCCTCTACTGTGCCCAAATAACATCATCATCATTATTCTGGCATAGGTAAGAGGGGATGTCTCTTGCAAGCCCAGAAACATCAGCTTTACGAACATCAGCAAGCAAAGTTTTGCAGATCTTGAGATGAGAGAGCAACTTGTTTATTCTCAGACCGACCCAAGTGTAACAACCAACCCTCACCGTGAGCTGTACAGTCCAAATATTACATTGACATCTGGTAAGAACTTGGAAGATATATGTTGGGGTGGGGGAAAAAGGTTTTTTTTTTGAATTCTTGTTAATAATTCTTTAACATACAGAAAAACTGGGCTGAGGCGCTGAGCTGCAGAGGCTGGCATCTTGGTAGAGTACCCACCCCCCCACACCCCCCACCCAAAAAAAAAAAAATCAAACCACCTTAAACGGAATTATAAAATAAAGCACCGTATCAGTCTTCTCTGTCTGATGTTGTTACTCTGGGATTCAGTCCAAGAAGACTCAAACCATTTATCCTAGTTACACGCAGGGCACGCAATAGGTAAACTCGTGTAAATGGAGTCTGAACACGATAACCTGGCAAATCACAGCTGTCCCTACTTCTTCTTTTGCCTTGGGGAGCAAGGAGGGGAGAAACTCAAACCCTTTCCCACACAGCCTTATTACATCTTTACTGCCATTGTAGCGAGTGCCTAATTTTCAGCCAAGCCACTTATTTTTAGTTCTGCATGAGGACTCCTCCAACCCTATTTAAGAAAAGCAATGATGTGACATCCAGAGCGTAGCAGCGTGCTGGCTGCTCACGCTAACCCAGCTGCAGTCTCACCCTCTCACCTTCAGTGGACTTTGCATCCTTATGCCATCAATGTGTATGGTGGTTTCTTTCTGAAAGCTCACACCTGTACACAAGTTACTTTGGGCCCCTGACCCTACTCAAAATAAAAGAATCTGCCTCCAGTGGAAGAAAATATGACATACCAAGATATGCTTTTAGTACCAGGAATATCATGTCTGTGGCATGGCCTTTAGCTGCATGGTTTTCCAGAAAATGTTTAGGCTTGTTCCTTTTCTCTGTCAGGAAAATTGTTTAGCTTGTGATTAAACCCAGTATCATTTCAGTTTCAAAGAATTTTACTGTATGCAGTTCATAAAAACCCAAACATCTGATCCTTTGATTTTGCCTTTATATCTTAAAAGTCCATTAACATATGTGGCTGAATGCTTTTTTTTTTTAAAAAAAAAAAAAACAAAGTGAAGACTAACTGCAATATTGCCAGAAAGACATTAAGTGTGTTTAGATTTAGAGAACTGTTTCCCCACCACAACCACTGTCTGGAAAGGCACTAGCTCTTCCTCCTTCCAATGCTCATGGAAATTTAAGAAACCAATTAAACCCTTATTTCTCTAGCCAAGCCCCAGTCAGAAATGTAACATTTGAGACTCATAATACATCACGGGAAAACATGCTGAAAGAGGAAATACTTCCCCCTCAAACAAAGAGAAGGTCTTGTTGGTCAATAGCAGTCTCTTCAGTGCCAACAAGCAGATACTTAACTGACATGCCTGGGAAGAGGGAGAACAGGTCTACCCAGCCAGGGTCCACTGGCAAAAGGAAGGTCAGGGTGAGGCTCTGCGCATCTTTTTTCCTTATATCCCAGGTGCTCACATATCCTAAGCCAAACGAAAACAGGCCTTTCTTATTTTTCCTCCTTGAATATGATGTTTCAGCAGGGCTGCAATAAAAATCAGTACATTATAAAATACATTTGCTTTCTTACTACACTAGTTACATGAGACCATGTTCAGCTTAGTAAAAGAAAACCAGTTTGCAAATAGATACGCAGTTCCAATAGACAGTCTGCTCCTCTGAATTGCTGGCAGCTGCAGCAGCCAAGTCCCCTGGGATCAGAAAGGTTTTCCTTCCTTCCTTGATAGCCATTTGATCTAATTTGCCCTCAAACATGCCAGTCTGTAGAGTTTTAAAAGCCCTGGTTTTATTCCGTCTGCAAAGAATAGTTTATTTCTTTCTAGAATCTCAAATTCATCATGAACAGAAATAAAAAGCTTCATATACAAACTCACCCTTTTGGGCTTGGCTTGAACTGATTATTTCAAGAGACCGAAAGGAGACAGATTACATAGTATTGCAATATTCTGCAGTTGTAATTAAATATTTGATTAAGTATAAGTTGTGTCAGTAGTGGACAATTCAAAATTTGAGAGGAACAGTTTTTGTACTTTAAAGATAAGACAAGCATGACTTGTTTGCCAGTAGCATGGCTGAAGGAGCCCATCACCAAAATACTTACTGTTCAACAACCCAAGCCAAGTGACTTTTTTACTGGAGTCTTACCTTCAAAGCACAGAAGTTTCACAAATTGGCAGAAATCAAGTGCTGTAAGGGCAAGAAAGAGACATGAAAGTCTTCTCCCCATTTGTATATAGTCATCACCTCCTGCCACCTCACAGACAAAAAGAAAACCAGAAAACCCCCTTTCAGTTACTCCACCTTGCCTGCCCACCCCGTCCTTGGCAGGTCTGCACCCTGCGGCACAGGCGATGCTGGCAGGGGAGAGGGCAGGAGAAGAGGAAGGAAGAGCCATGCATCTCCCTTTTTTTTTTTGAGGGCATAGGGTTGTGGGAGGGGAAGGTTTAAAAGATGAGGGTATGAGTAATCTGATGCTTTAAATGCATGTTGTTAAATACCTAGAGGAAGCACGTTCCTAAAATAAGAGATTTATGCCAACAAACAAAGTAAAGTGGGGCCACCCAATGTCAACCTGTGCACTTGCCAATTCCCCCACTGCAATACACATTGGCCCCCCGACTATTTCCCAACACGCTTTCCCTAACCTGGCGGTACCCTGGCTGGGTGTTACTGCCAGTGGAGCCTGGAGGAAAGCCAGCTGTAGCCCTTGGCAATTCCCAAGCCACAGTTCAGGCGCCGTGATGCCACCCCCTGAGGGGCGATGCTGCAGTAGCCTTCCACGCTTGCACCAAGGTCTGACTTCACAGCCTCATCGAAGGAAAAGCCTTTTACCCAGCTGCCTGAATTCAGGCTGCTTCTGCTGTGAGACAAGCCAGCTGCGCTGTACGTGAAGGAAACGGCACCCAGGAGCTGAGAGAAACTCAAGCCAGTCTGTAAGAGCTTACAGGGCTTGCGGCTCCCATGGGCTGCCTGGCTGAATATTTGTGCAAGCACTCCGCTGAACGTGTGCCAGCTGCTGACCTCCACCTCATGCAAGCCGGGATGTAATGAAACCCCTTGTGCCATAATTCCCGAGAACCAAGAGGAGATGCTGACCTGAGACCTAGAAACTGATAGCCACAGGCAGACCATCCTACTACTTTATGAGACAAGCTATGCAGAACTATTTCTATGAAATACTGTTAGATAATGACAGCATTTTCAGCAGCTGAGCATCTGGCAGACTCACAGTGCCGACCTCCGCATCTTCAACCCTGCTGCTCACCAGCGTTCCTCCTTACCGACCCCAGCTCACAACTGCAGCCTCAGCTCACTCATTTGGGGCTATTTCCTTCAATACAGTCACAGCTACCACCAACTTTCAATTTTATAGTAGCAGTAATAGAAAATTAGCACTGGATTCATTTCTCTTGTTCAAAGTTTCTCGGATGCCCCCAGCTTTCAGACCAAGGTGAGGTTTTGATACATAGTTATGACAAACCTTCCAGAAGGAGGAAGATAATCATACGCCACCCGGGTTACTGCAGAATTCAATTTACTTTGCAGCATGCTTTATGCTGGTCTGTAGCTATTAAAGGGAGAGAGTTTCCAGTGGAAGAGCATGCAGCAATGCACAGCTAAATTGCTTTCTCGGCATTCCCCAGCGCCTTCAAGCCCCAGCACTCCTGTACCAGGAAAGCAGCCTCATGCATTGTCCCGGGGCCGTCTTCCCCTGGAGCCCTCTCCCCACCTCTCAGGGTAACATGCTTAGTCAGAGACAGCTTCCAGGGACATGTTATTTGATATTAGCTCAGCTTTGTTACACAAGCTTCAGCCCACTTGCAAACACAGTAACCCTTTTTCTCTTATCTAGCCAGGCAGAACTGCCCACTTGCTTCTCCCCACCTGCTGTGAATCTGCCTCCAGACTGGTCCAGGACCAGAAAGAATTTAGAAGAGGGTCCTCAGGCAAAGAAATATAAAGGGAACTCCCTCTCGGTTTTTTTGTTTGTTTAGGGGTTTTTCTGGTGTCTCCCCTCCCCAAATACGAAGAACTATCTTCCTTAAAATTAGCTGCACCGTTCCTCCCTAAAATGGTTTTCAGCCTGCAGCAACCAATGCGTAACTTTTTCAAGCTACCCTAGAAAGACAACACACTCAGACAGACAGAAGTATCCACATGTGTTGCAAGACAATCAGAAACAAAGATTCTTAAAGCATGAGATAAAGATGAGAAAGTAAAAAAAAGCTCTTAAAGTAAGTCACCCCTGCTGGAAAGTACCACATCTCCGGCGCGTGATTGCGTTCCTACCTGGGGAGCTACAAAGCCATCATCTCCACACTCTGCACAGACAGGTTCCCATCAAAATAAAGCAGGTTGACCTTTCAGGAGGGGGGGCAAAAAGTTACAAAATCAGCAGGATTACCATCTGAAGCAGAGATCCAATTTAGAAAGATGCCTTATCTGAACAGTTTCATTCACATATATATACCTATCTCAGATATGGGTTTCCCACACAGCCCAGAGAACACATGGAACACCTGCATTCAGTCGTGAATAGGTATTAACCAGAAAGTTATATTTAGCTTAAACTGAAAGCTAGAGTTTATCATATCTGTAATAACATTACAGAATATGTTCTTGAACAGTTAAAAGTCATAAAGAAAATGTAATTCCCATTTATGAGGCCAGTTACAATTTAAATACGTTTTAATTATTTCAAATTATTTTTTTTTTTTTTTTTAGAAACAGATGAAATGCATACTAAGCACTGAAAAGTAACAGCAAAAGGACTAATACTGAAGCTTGGCTGGCAATTTAGAAATTAAGCCTAGAGACTACCTTTCAGGATGATTATTGTTTCCCGCACCCATTTTGCATTCTAAATTTAAGGACAAAGTACCAAAATGTGTCTTGACAATTCCTCCAATGTTACAAACTTTTTCAGTAACAGGCAGACAGAACATTCCTTTGTCTAGGACATGTAGTTCTCCGAGAAATTAAAACCTCTCTGAACTGGCACCAGCAAACTTGTTCAGCTAACATTTACACTTGTTTTGTTAGCACAGAACTTAGAACCATTCATTGCAAGGAAAAAAAAAAAAGCCAGCAGCACGAAATAATTTGCTTACCATCAGTTACCGTAGGCATTTTTATTACATTAAAGCTTTAACATTTATATTTATCAGAATACTCGGTCAGGGAAGAGCAAAAGGGAGAATAACTTAAGAAAACATAATAAAAAGCAGCCTTACTGGGAACTAACGTTTAGAAAAATTAACCAACAGCAGAGTAGGAGCTTCCTGAAATATAAATGTTGTAGCATTTAAGTTCTCTACAGGAAGACATGATGAATCCTGGTAGTCTCAGAAAAGTTTTTAGTGTTGTTGAACAGTCCTTCAAAGTGAACATAGTGAGAAAAACAAGCAACTATTTTTTACATTTATTTCTCTATTCCCCTTTCCTCCAGCACCATGATTTCCCAGAAAACATCTTACTGTGACTTCTCAGATTAAATGATTGTTTTAAGAAAAGGTAGGCTTTTCCTACTGATCACTTCTTGCTATTAAGCATAACAATCCATTTTGATTCAAGAATTTCCCAATACACTGATTTTTAGAAAGCGAGTTGTGGAAGGATTCCGCATATTCTTGTCATGTTTATTATCCCCTCCCTAGCCACCTGCATCTGGCTAAGGGAAATCCAAGTAGCCCAACATGACAATTTTATCTTAGTATCCAAAAAGGAAGTTTTAACTGATAAGCCATTAGTGGTAAATAAATAAAGCAATAGTTACTACATTATTCATCCCCAACTCCCACACCACTAGTGGTCACAGTCTGAAAAAACTTAGCTGACCATAATTAAAAGAAAAATAGGAATATACATAAAACCCGCTGTCTTAGACAGCATTTTTATTAAAAATGAATACACAGAGACATAGCAGCATTTACAATAAAGAGTTTTTAAAAAGGCATCAACTTGTAAGCCAACCATTTGAAAAAGAGGCTTTGAAATGTTGTCTTCCACAGCACTTTTTGTCCATTTGTCAACAGGGGACAGTATAACCGCAGATTATCCAAAGGACAAACAGGCACAGTAACTAATCAAGCCCTTTTTTCTGAACAGTTGGTCACATCAAGCATCACCCTCCATAGCAGCATCTGGAGCACTCTTCGGTGTTCTTTTAAGTGGCTGGTGTACTTGATCCATTTCTTTAAAATATTTTATTGTTCAATAAAAATATTTCAAATAGAAAAATTCTTCTGTCACAAAAAAGTAAAATTTCCTTTTCAGATTCCATAAAAGCTTATGAACTTCACTGGCAGCATTTCCGTAATTGAGCAGGAGTTAGAACCAGCAGAACAGGCACTTCAGCAAAATTGTCTGTCAACAGTTTCTATATTCATATTGGCTTCAGTCCAGAAGACTGTTTCTTACTACTTTGTGGTGGTGTAAGAACACCAGTGGGGGAAGGTGAAGTCCTATTTTGTTCAGCCAATATGGCTTGCTTTGCTTGAGCTTTGTCCTGAAAGCACAAGAAAAGGAGAAAAAAACCCACACAAAAACTTTACTTCGGTATATCTATGCAACAGATCAATGTAATTCAGTGTTTTATAACTTGATAGATTGCTAATCTGGAAATGCATATCTGTATCTAATCCCCCTAACAGCAACTGATAAATCATGCAGTACACAATAGTTAGTGAATACGAACCCCAAGAGATCACTATTAATTTTTGGAATGTGATGATCAGAATTACGATATTTGTATCTTCAAGAAAGCAAAATTCAGAAGCAACTGAACGGGAAGAGCTTTAACTTCTACTACAATTAAATAACCTAAATAGGAAAAAACCCGATAGCTTAGATTAACTACAATTTGTTGGACAAGATTTTGATCCTCTACAAGTTTCTCATGCTAAAAACCACTCTTGCTCAACTTCTTGTCAACCACCACTGTCACATAACAGTCCCACAAGATTATTCTCAAGTGATCAGTCTATTTTCTCTTTTTCATCAGACAAGGTTGCATTACCTGTATTTCCTATAGAGAAAGGTCTAACATACAATATTTGAAGTATTCCAAAGGGTAGAAATATGCTTCTGATTTCTAGGGTAATTATTTGCCATTTGAGATGAGAGGCTTAAGTCAAAATCACCTTTTTAAACTAAATACTGAACAAGTCAGTCCCAAGACAAGTCTTTGTCCCAAGAATTTTGGAACTGGAATATAACCTTATGCCTTTTATCATCTGAATACACTCAGTCTCAATCTGATAATGCTTCACTTAAGTTTACTGTATGTTCTAACTGAAGAAGAAACAAGATTTAGGAGATTTTACAGAGAGATTTTGTCTTCATTACGCACATACGTACCAGCAAATCCAAGCTGTTTATGTGCGTCTGTATATTGTGCAAGTCTTCAGGAGCTATACCTCTAAAGTGTTTGAGTTTGGAGCTTCCTACTTCCCTTATAGCCATCGCAAACGGAACCATCCATTTTACACATTCCTCTATCTCACACCATTCATAACCTGGAAGACAAGACATATGCTTATCTGCCTGAATGAAGACTTAAAAGTTTGTAAACACATTAGGCTTAGTTTATAAATGCCAATACCTGAAACTTTCTGCATCAGCTCAGATGAGGAGAAATGATACAAAGCAGAAGCTGCAAGTACTCCATACGTATAATCCAAGCAGCCAATATCCAGCACACAGAGATCCAAGAGCTACAAGACAACAGATGTTTAATAAGTCTATCACAAGAACACTTTTTTTTTTTCCAGGTGAAATAGCATTTGAGGGAAGAAATCAGTCTTACCTCTGCTATTTGTACAAATATTTGCTGTGGATATTGTGGCAGCAATACCTCATAAAGCTCATTTAAATACGCAACTTGCATGTAAATGTTTAGCCACGATACAACTGTCAGTGGATTTAAGTTCCAATTAAGAGCCTGAAAGAGTAGACATATGCAAGTCTTCAGTATTAATAAAGAGTTCCTAACTTAAACCATGCAACTTTATTTACTCCAGATCAGAGGCTGTAATTCCAATTGGTCAAGGCATCTTTGAAACATGCAAATCTAATCCTCTCCTGTACTTCCTCCTGCTGATAGGGTGGGGGAACGATTCATTTTGTTAATACGCACAGACTGGTGGATGCTTTAAATCATTTGTTACCTAGAGAACACTGTGTTCTAATTAGAAAGAGAAATTGTGGCTCTTAGCAGCACATAAGATTAACTGAGGCTCTCTGCTTTTAGTCTGATTATGCTATACGTTTTTAAAAACTAAAGTAGAACTAATTCCACTTTGAAATACTACCTTCATAATGATCAATTCCATACTGAGGATTTCATCTTCTGTACAAGCTCCATCTGTAACATAGGCAAACTGGTGCAACTTTGGTGGATAAATTTCCTGAAAGATAGGAGATCAAGTATTTAAATTTGTGGACTAGGTTGTAACTAGTCTCATGTGCTTAAAAAAACAAAAAAGAAAAAAAAAGAAAAAAACAACCCACCACTACTTCAGCATTTCAAAACAGAGGGGAAAAAAGAAAAAAGAACCAATCCCCCATTGTAACTTATGGTGTTCTCCTCTGCCTTTAATATACACAGATTTCTTGTTCAACCTTCCTGCTCATAGCCCTCACCTTTCACTTTTGATGGATCAGTACAACATGCATTATGTTTGACTACAGCACCACTGAGACGGTATCATAATTGACATCAAGATTTTTTTTTACATCCTAAAGAAAAGGCCCTTTATCCCTTGCTTGAGAAGAACAGATTGAAGAATAATAGCCCTCTTAAAAGACAAATAGTAAGCGCTTAAAAAGCATTATGTATTTTAATAGTTCAATTTGTTCCAGTAAATAAAGAATAGCTCAGACTATCATCCAGAAGGTACTCCACTGACAACAGAATTGCGGTCTCTGTATATAGCAGCCAGCCAAAAACTCATTTAGCAACTGCAATTAAAAACTTTAGATTTATTCTAACACTGAAAAGACTATCCTTTTGAGACTGAAGAGATATACTGTGATGTAAGCTAGTCCTAATTTTAGCTACTTCTAAAAAAAAAAAAGGAGGAATTTTGAAAAGAAAAAAAGGATTTTTTTTTTCCCCTGTCTCCCAGCTGAGAAGTCATAGCAACAAACTCCATAAAGACTGCCAAAATGCATCTAGTGTACAGTAAGTGTGCTGTCTGTCCATTCACATTTTTAAGTAAAGCTGGAGATACTTACCTCAAGCTTTGCTGCTATGAATAAAGACGAGATACCAATAAGTTGCAATAGTGTTTTTACAACATTCTGTTGTGTTGCCATAAACCGATCAAAGAAATCTTGTGCTAAATAAAACGTTTCTCTATGAAGCTTGTAGACTTCACAAACCTGGAGAGACATCAGAAATTATAAAGCTCAAGAACAGTGTTACAGGGTCAAAAACAGAAGCTACAGATGTATTAAAAAAAGCAAGAGCTAGACATAAAATTTATACCGGCTTTCTGCTTCACTGCTATTGTGAAGTAAGATGTTAACTAAGAGCATGAGTTGAACAGTTTCCTTTGACACAAGATGACTGCCACTACAGTAACTCCCAAAAAAAGAGATCAGAGTGAAAACCCTTTTAGGAAATGCAAGCACATGTTCTAACAATGTCAGAACATCGTTCCTCATTTTTGCAAAGACGCATCATTCCAACACCTCAGAAGAGAAAATTCTAAAGCGTTTATGAGAATCAAGAGCAGAGACTACGCCACCAAGTCATACAAACAGCAAAAAAAGACTCACATACAGACAGAAGAGTTGTGGTACATTCTACATGCTAATAACAGATAGAGAGGTTGTGAGATGCATCTGGTCTCTAAGCCACCACACCTTCCTTTTTACAGTGTCGTTCATAGTAATTCATGCAGCTTTTATCTGCAGTGTGACCTTAAAAAGCTTACATCATGGAGCTTTAAGGACAAATTGATTACTATCCACTATCAATCTAGGTGAATATCAGAATATATCGTCAGTTTGTACACCATCAACTCAATCCGTTAAATTTTTTTTTAAGTTTGGGGCCATTAATTGACGAACTTTAAGATGAACATGGGTGTCTAGTGCTAAACGGGCTATGCAAAGATCATGAAATGTACTCATGCCAGTTATTAGCACACTTCAAAAGCACACTTGAAATACTCACAGGCACAGAAAAGCTTACCTCCATTAGCCAGTCTAGAAGGATTGTTCTCATTTTAGGTTGCAGGAGAGGGTGCCTTTGCATATAAAGTTTATCCCTCACATACGTCTCTTCTTTGTTTATCATGTTTTTCCATACGTCATCTCTGTTTGCCCAGCTAAGACAGATCAGTCCGTTTAGTCTCGAATCGTAAGACAAAAAGCATGCAGACAGACAGCAGCAAAATGGCACACTTACCCTAAAACTGGTAACGGTGAAGCTCTAGTTGGAACAACACTTAGATGTATAAAGTGAGAGTAATCAACACCAACTAGATCATCATCTTTATCCGGAGTAGGAATCAGCATATGGGCATTTTTGTGAACATTATTCCAGGATGGCTGTTAAATGAAATACAAGATTTTACACTGTGCCTTTTTAAATAATAATTTTAGCTGTATATAGAAGACAAGACATTGGCAAGAAACTATGATTACCTCTTTAAACTGCACAGAATCACAGAATCATTGAGATGGGAAGGGACCTCTGTAGGTCATTTTGTCCAACCCTCCTGCTCAAGCAGGGCCACTGAGAGTCAGTGGCCCAGGAACATGTCCGGATGGCTTTTGAGTATCTCTAAGGATGGAGGCTCCACAACCTCTCTGGGCACTATGTGCCACGGCTTGGTCACCCTCATGCTAAAAAAAAGTGTTTCCTGATGTTCAGAGGGAACCTCCTGTGCTTCAGTTCGTGTCCGTCTCCTCTTGTCCCATCACTGGGCAACATTGAAAAAAGCCTGGCTCCATCTTCTTTACATCCTCCCTGCAGGTATTTATATACATTGATACGATCTCCCCAAGCCTTCTTTTCTCCAGGCTAAACAGTCCCAGCTCCCTCAGCCTTTCCTTATAGGAGAGGCGCTCTGGTCCCTTAATCATCTTAGTGGACATTGGCTGGACTTTTTCCAGCATGTTCAAGTCTCTCTTGTACTGGGGAGCCCAGAACTGGACATAGTACTCCAGGCATGGCCTCACCAGTGCTGAGTAGAGAGATATTTCTTATTGTCACAGTAGAGAAACTTTGCAACTAAAGTTGAAGAACATTTACGCTGTTCTTCTTTTGAAGGACCACAACTGTTTCACGGAAGAATATCCAAGTCAGAGTCTCCTATTGTCATGTTGTATTTTGTTTTTACCAAAAATATTTTGCATGAAAGCAAGATGCTTGCCTTCAGGTAAAGGATAAGCAGACAGAACTTTAAAACCCAATCTGTGAATATAATTATGCAAACACAAGGTCAGAATTTCTGCTAAGGAATATGTAGATGCAACACCTGAAGTCATGGTTCTGTGCAAAGCAACCTTGACAATGAACACAGCAAAATAGTAGTTTATAGAATCTTTCTTACTCATTCATCTTGCAGCGCTAAGATGAAAAAAACCCAAAGCACTTGATCCAATTGTTTTCAGAATAAAGCAAGTACATGTTAAGCAATTGCCACTAAAGTATCAAGCTGACCATTTCATATACAGAATCTTGCCAAGGTATACAAGCATCAGGCATCTGACATTTCACCTATCATATGCTTTTACTTTTCTTTGGACCAGAACTTAAGTTTAGGTTTACTTTTCTCCTGGCTAACTCTGTTAAACAAGGATCTTGGTGTACACTTCACACAGTTCCCCAGGAAAATACTACTTGTTTTATTTTGCAGTAGAATACAAAGTCAGTCCCATGTCATCATGCCTAAGCAAATTAAAATTTGGCATTTCTGCCTAACAGTGAAGTCAGCCATCTTGCTGCAGACTGATGTGTTCTCTGCAGCACTAAAAGGACAGAACTCCCTAACAGGATTCCTAAATGTGCTTCAAAAAAAATTTTTTTAAAGTCAGAAGAATCATTAGGTGCTAACAAGTAAAGTGTTCCAAATGAAATTTTGCCTCTTATAAAGAAGCTTCCACATCTGATTTTTGCCCTGTCCTTGCTACAAATGACATCACTTTCCAGCAAAATGGCTACCTCCCAGCACCAGCTTCAGAAACAGAAACCACTGACTTGATGAAACAAAAACCACATTTCACAGTTCACTCACAGCTAAGACTGCTTTGTACCTTGAGTTGCTGACACACAGATGGGTAGTTTCTCTTCTTGGAGTTCTACATGCAAATCTAGCATAGCCACATATGCAGCCATGCCACAATTTAATTTGGGTGGGGGATGGCAAAAAGAGGGAATAGTATCTTTATCTTAAAAATTACAGATGCCTTATGAACTGAAAGTTTGAATAAAGTGTCGCATCAGCATTGCCTTAAGTTAATTTTTGTCCTCCCTCAAAACTAGACTTTAGTCACACTTTGTCCTCCAAACTGCATGGCAAGCCCAGCTGCCAGCAGCCTTTGGAGAAGTGCTGCCTTATCAGTTAATCAGCAAACCAACAGAAAAGCAGTAGATTATATAATATCTATTTAAAGGTGCCTACTACACCAGCAGCTTCTGAAGGACAAGGGATCTGCTCCACCAAGTTCTCAACCAAAGTAGATACCTTGCATATTACACAGCAGCAACGACAACTGATTTAGGAGATTTCACCACCCCCAATCTTCTATAAGGAAATAAATCAAGCGTCAAGAGCCTCTTCAGTGTCTTGAGAAGTGAAAACAAAGTTTTTGATTAGATAATGTCGCTCACCAAGATGACTGGGGAAAAGATGCAAGCAGCAGAAAAAGCGTATAGCTTAGCTATAGGCAAGAAGAAAACAAATGCGTAGGGCTCTCAAAAGCAAGAAGCTACTGGGAAGGGAGACTGGAGTCTGAATTAGCATAACTGAGGGAACACCGTATCTCTGGCATGGATTTTGGTTGAGGGAATGAACATATTAATCAGGCTCTTGAGTCTTTAAAGCAGTTTTGGTTGAATGTCTTGCTAAATCTAAGAAACGGTATCAAGAAAGAAATGGTATCAAGAAACTGCATTACATCACACTGTAACTGTAAGGAAATAGGAGCCATCACTGAAAAAAGAAACAATTCAAGGTGGGGAGGGGGTGAGGAAACCATGAAGAGCTTCCTTTGGGCTTGCACAAAGCCAACCCGAAAGCAGGGAGCTGCCAAAAAGCTACAGATGTTACAGACATGTTTCCTCTAATGGAGGAAATCCTACAGTCCTTACCTCTACAGGCTTACTTCTGAGGCAAATAGGATGCAAGCCAAAAATCAGTGGGGAAAACTGCCTCTTGAAATCTATATGGAGCCCAGCAAGAAATCTTGGTGACACCCAGAGTAATATTCCAGATACAGGAATAGGAACAACTGATCAGAGATACAGATCTGTATCTCAGACCTGAGAACTAGATACAGATTGGAGAAATTAAACTGAGGATGCAAGAAGGCTCGTTAGGAGAAGGAGCACCAAGAAGGGTAGAAGGTAGGTGACCAAAGAAGTCCATCAGAGCAATCAAGGCCATACACCTCCAAACAAAGAAAACCCAAGAGTTCAGAGGTCGGGGGTTTTTTAAAGCTCAAATGTTCCCACACCTCAGTTTTCTGCAGCATGTCGTCATTCGCTGATATATCAAATCTTCATTTAAACAGATCTTTTGGACATCCTTCAGGCATATAGGCCAGACACAAAATGGAGCAGGTAGTGACCATTGGGGTTATTGGTTACAGGCAGAGCCTTCAGTGAAGCAGCCACACCTAAGAATACAAGCTGCTGAGACACTTGCGCGTGTTGATGTGAACTGGGAGCAAGCTTCCACAGACCCAGGGTGAGGAGGGCAGCAGGAAAGCAGAGGAAAAGGGTGACCCAGAACTGCATTCAAACAGCAAGGTCAAAGATTTTAAGCATGGAAATCGAAGGCAGAGGAACAAGAGGGGGATAGGCCTGTTTGTCTCGCCCTAAAAAGCAGCACCTCGTAACAGAGATACATTGATATCCACTACTAAATTGCAGCCTCAGTTTCCCCATCAAAAATCGTAAGACCTGTAATTCTAGCCATTTTTCACTCACAGGATGCATTAGTTTGAAGTATAGGGTTTTTCTTTGCCATCAGAAAGGAATTCCAGAATTAATAAATAGGAGAGAGAAGAGCGACTCACATTATTAAGTTGTTCCAATTCTCTCTGAATAGCATAGGAGCTTCTACTACTTTTAATTTTCTAAAGAGCCTGAATAATGTCCTGCCCCAGATTTGGGCCAAGTCAAGCTCTCAACCTGGATACAGTTTACATTCTTTATCTGTTTGTCTGAAGACTTATAAGTTGGTTTTTGAGGGTTCTGTTTTGTTTTTTAAATTGGATCTTCCAAAGATAACCTAGACTAGTTAAAGAAACTTTTTGGAGGATATTTTCAAACCAGTTAGGTCAAACATTATGACAACAGTAAGACCAGATTCTGGAAAAATGTCTAGTGAGAAACTGATCAAAACTATTTCCTGAGAGTTTACTCCATCTTCTTTTCACCTGAAAACAGTAGCTAGTTTCATCTAAAGAAACCAACTTCTAGATTCAATTCTCCACTCTAGATGGAGGTGGCCATGTAATTTGTATCATAATTGCACAGATTACTCTAATCTATTTAGATGAATTTTGTTTTACACAGAGCCTTGGAAGTGTATCCACCCACAGAAAGCGGCCAGAATTAATATGAGACTTGCTAGCAGAATTACAGCAGTGCCAGTTCTCTAAAATCAAACACAGAATTTATGCAATATTCTGCTGTCACAAACCTGATGATATAGCCACCCTTTCATCACATAAAGGGTAACAGCATCCTAATTAAGAACTCTGGCCTTATGTTCAACAGAAGCAAACTAATGAATTGACTATGAAGATGCCGTAAAGTGGGATGTGACTATGATATTTTGCCTTGTGTATAAACTAGTGTCAGTAAACAATTTATTTAATGTAGAAGTCATGTGGTATAGGCTGCAATGGATTTATAGCTACTTCCATTTTAGAATTGTTGTGCCTCAACAGAATAACTATCGCACTGGCTATCATACAAGCCTGCTATAGTACTGCTGGAACCGTAAACATATTCTCATTAGTGGCCCATGGCAATTTATATCAGCGAATAGCTTGTGTCACACCATCCACTGAAGAGCTGCTGCTGTGCAGCCAAATGTTAGCTTTTTTAAACAGATCTGTAACAATCTGGCTACTTTGTCACAACAAAAAACCTTCTCTATGTAGGGACACATACACAGGTACCCATTTTATTCACAGTTTACAGAATCAAAGGGCCAAATCCCACCAGTATCCTCAGCTTAACTTGAAAAATTCTCAAGTAAATATTTTGGATGCCTACTGCCTGAATTATTTAAATTTTAATTTACCTATCATTCCTGAAGTAACATTGAATGGCTACGAGGCCAGCAACACAAACAAGAACACAAAATTGGAAGTCTTTATCTGCTTTCAAAGTTGAAGGTCAATGTACACAAAATACACGTCAAGTTTCTTTCCACCGTCTTTCTAGAAGGTAAAATTGGGTCCCTGTTGAGGGTTTTTTAACAATACCTTATCATTATGCAATAAACATGCACAAGAGGCCCTTGCTCAGCTCAAACAGAATGAATCTTTTGGTGAAGGAGAGCGAGCTGTGGTGAAGGACAGGCAGCTCTTCCTTGTCAGAGGTGAGAAATTAGTTTAATATACTGCACAAAAGAAAGACAGAAGGGAAGAAGAGATCCCCTCATTAAATGCTCACCATTTGAGCCCTGCTTAATATGTTGACTGATAACTAGTATACGCAATTGCAACAAGCAGAGGCCATTCCAAACAATGATGCCCATCTGTTATGGTAGCACTTTAGTCTTAGAACTTCCAGCTGCCACTTCTGGTTAGATGTGCCACATTATGCATAGCCTTGCGTACCAAATGAGTACGGTCTGTACTCCCCGATCATGACTTTTGCAGCTGAAGTCCTAGTGACAGTGACTGAGCAAGCATGAAAAAAAAAAAAAAGAGGGGAATAAACCCATTTCAGAAAACAGGCTACTCTCTGTTTTAGAGTGGGCATCTCAATGTACCAAAGCATCACGCTTTCAATACCATATACCAATACAGCATCCAATATAGATACCATTAGCATCTCAGGTTCAAAGATTATAGAAAGGGCAGTAAGGGAGCTAGGGGACACTACTAAAGTTAGTTTTGGCTTCATAACTCACATCATTCTAAACATCTTACTGAGAAAACTGGCAATGGTCACTACTAACCTCCACTGCAGGCCTGATTTCCACAGCTAAGCGACTTTACAGAAATTATCCCTTTGTTCTGCAGAGAAATGAAGCCTATTTTACTACCGCATTAGCGTCTAGTATAAGCTTCAAAGTTCTAATCAGGAACCTCGTACTCTGTCCATCTGATAATGACACTTGTCAATAGGAATGGAGCTGATGGTGGAAGGAAAGGGGGATCTTTCCTCTCTCCCAGGTGATACGTAAGTAGAGACACAACTGCAAAGAGAATCATCTCAAAAGGTGCCTCTGTTCGTATGCTTAATTATCTTGTGCTTTGGCCTACAAGGTACAGCATGTAAGCACATGACTGTACACTTGCAACTCTCTAGAGGAGTCAAAGCAAAGTCCTTCCATGTAGGCCTAAATGTATATTAAGGCTTGTGTAAGATGCACCCTTGCAATCCCAGGACATTTGGATATACTGAAGTATTAACATGATGTTTTAGACCAACACAGGCCTCATCTCTTGCAAAGACTCCGAAGCAACCTGTATGACCTGAAGCGTTTTGCACTCTTCATCAGCCAGGATTGATAGTCCCCTCGCCCATTGCTACACAGCACATGGTAGCTGTATATCTGTTGCACTGTGATCATAATAATAATGAAGTACTGCAATATAATAATAGGGTTAAGTAAGATTACAGGAGTACGATCCAAAGCCAAATTGGTTACCTGGCTTTCATACTGCTTCTTCCTAGTCATCTCCATTTTGGCAATTTCTTCATCAGGATCCTGTAAGAACTACAAAAAGGAATATATAATTTCAGGAGTACAAACCACGGGACAAGCGACCGTTGGCCACCGCAGCATGCGCCCAGTCCCTCAGGATCACAGCCCCGCAGCAGACCACCGACCACCCAACAGCCAGACCACCCAAACACCACATGGCCCCCCGCCACCCAACAAAAGGAGGCGAGGGCCCGCAGGCCAAGCCCGGCGGCGGGGCAGGCGCTGGCCTGCGGGCACCAGGGTGGGCCGCCGGGCCAGCCCGGGCCCGCACTTACCGTGGCCACATCGGCTTTCCTCTTGCGGGCTCGCACGGCGCACTCCGCACCCGGGTCCCCCTTGGCGGGAGCCTTCTCCTCCGCGCAGTCGCTGCCAAGAGAGAAGAAGCTGAGGGAGACCGGCCGCGGGGCGCCTCCGCAGGGGTGCCTGACGGAGACCTCGGCCTACAGGGCCCCGCGCACGGCGGGGCCGGCGGACTCACCTCTCCCGGCGCATGGTGCCCGCCTGGGCCGGGTCGGGGCGAGCGGCGCGCCGTGCGGGGAGCGGCCGAGCAGGCCCGGGCCCCAGCCCCCACAAAGGACCGCGGAGGCGCGGGCGCACGGCGCGGAAAGGGCGGCCGCAGCCCCAGGCCGGCCCCGCCGGCTCCCCCCGCCCCGCAGCCGGGCACCCCGGGAGGCGGCAGGGGCGCCCGCCGTCCCACGCACCGCCGCGCCGGCCGCCCCGGACCTCCCCGGGCGAGAGCGGCGAGCGGGTCGGTGGGTGCCCGCCCGGCGGCGGTGCTGGCGGGGCGCAGGGGCAGGGCGGGAGCGCGGCGCGGGCGGGCTCCGCTGGGCGCCTCCTGCCTCACGGCGCGGCCGCTCCCGTCCCTGCGCACAGCGCGGCCCGCGCCGAGCGGGACATTTAAACGCGCGGCGCGGGGCCGCCTCCCCGCCCGCACACGTGGCCCCGCGCGCAGCGCCGGGGGCCGGCGGCGCCCGGCCGGGGCGGGGTCTGCGGGGGGCGCGGCGGGGCGCCGCCGGCCGCCGGCGGGCCCTGGGGGAGCGGCGCAGGACGCCGCGGGGCGCGGGGTGCCGCGCCGGGGCCGGCGGGGCGGGGCGGGGCCGGGGGCGGGGCCGGCGGCGCCGACGCGGAAGCGCCGGCGGCAGCAGCGCGCGGGGCCGCCGCAGGTGGACGCAGCCGGGCCGGCGGCGGCGGGGTGAGCTGAGGTGAGGTGAGGGGAGGGGAGAGGAGCGGAGCCGAGCCCGGGAGAGGGAGCTGAGGGGCCGGGCGCCCCGCCCGCGAGCAGGAACGGTGAAGGGGCCCGGCCTGTCCGCGGTGGGAGGCGGGCCGCCGCCATGGCCGGCCGGGGCCTGCCCGCCCCGCTGACCGGACCTGATCGCCTCCCTCCCCTCCTCTCTCCCGCAGGGCATGCGGCTGCCCGCGCTTTTCGGGCGGCTGAAGGCGGCGGTCGTCGGGGTGGTGCACGTGGGAGCGCTGCCAGGTAAGCGGCGGCCGGGCGGCTCGCTGGCGCTGCGCCCGCCGAGCACGGCCAGCCGGCGGGACCGGGCCCTGCCGTCGCCCTCAGCCGTTGGCCTGGCCGCGGGCCCTGGAAGCCTGTCCCTTCAACCGCCGCTGCGGGCCCCTCATGAAGTGCCACAGCTTGGGGCATCCCCCCTTTCTAGAGGTAGAAGAGGCAGGAGACACTTCCCTGGAGGGAGGTGAACAGAGAAAACGGCTTTGGTTTCGGTGAGCTCTCCACAGCTGTGCTTTAAGAGGCAATGGTTATGAAATTACGCAAATGGGCATTGGGACAGGATAGATGTTGGACAGAGCTCCCACAGGGCCTGAGGGGCAGCAGGCAGGGTTTGTTCCACCCTGACCTCATCCACCTCTCCAGGGGCTCAGGGTAAGCAGAGCTGGTTACAGCTGCCGACCTTCCTCTTGACAGGCTGGTGCCCAGAGCTCACCGTGCTCCACGCTTTCCCAGAAGCAGCCTCCAGGCACTATGGCCAGCTTTAAAATCAGACCTTCTAGCAGAGTTGTCAGAGGGCTCTTCACAGTCCCCATCTCAGACTCTCAGTGCCTGGCTTTAGGAGGCCAAGTAGCAGAAAAGACTTTGGAGTTGATCTTAAGGTAAATTCACTGAACTCCAACAAAATCCCTGTGTGTTCATTTTTGCCATGAAGCATTTGTACTGAAGATCAGATAAACTCTAATCTGCAAGGTTAATTGTAAGATAGCTTTAACTAATTTTAAATTGACACTGGTGTTTAGCATAGGTATTCTGCAGACCTAGAGGTCAGTCTTGCCATAGGTTGTATTGAGTGGAGCGTCACTAATGCAGGATAAGCTTTATTATGTACAGCAATAACAAGCTAAGAGCAGACCTGGTACAATAAGAGATTATAGCAGATACTCCTCAAGTTTGTGAGTTAGATTTAGGAGCCAAATGGTTACAGGTCTGTCAAGTTCAGCTAAGGAAAGAGATGCCACTGAGGTATGTCACAAGGAGATACAGCAGCCTTTTAGTGAGTTTACTCTGTTTCTCCCTATTCCAGTATGCCAATCCCTATAGTTGTCCTACCTGAAAGGTGTTACTATACGTGGTTTTGGTTTGTGCATGCCCTGGGGTAAGCAGCATTATTCTTCCAGGGACACCAAGAAGTTCTCTTCCGTTGACCCAGATCATTGATCAAGCTTGTCAAGAGGCAGAAGCTTACAAGGATGCTGGAGTTGTAAGTTTTCGTTTCCTTCTTCCTATGGCAGCATTTACACAAAGCTGCTTCTGCATAGCCAATATTTAAAATTGAGTCTATAATTCATCAAAAGCATCTTAAACCACATGGTTTAGGAACATGTTTAACTCCACATCTTTTATTTCAACATAGTAAGTAGGCTTTCTAGATTACAAAACCTAAAATACCACATGCACCCAAAACAATTGAAAAAGCTTAGATTCAAATTGTGCAATTCAAGTTGCTTAGGTTGGATTACTATCAATTTCTAAGAATCAAGTCAATTTAAGGGGAAAAAAAAAGGAAAGTTGACTGCAACACAGGTGGTTGGTGGCATTCTAGGTATCTGGCTGTAGAATGCTTCATCAACCAGTCTGACAAGCCACTGTATTTTTAACTCTGTACAACACTGATTTCATGAAGTCATGGAGGAATGCCACATGCACAGTCGAGGTACCATATACCTCACTCACTTATAGGGCACACATTTGTGTTTGTACCAAAACAGACTATTCAGGGACTAAAAAAGCTGAGGCCCTTTTCTGCCCTCTTTAACCGTTCTATCCTAGCCCCTGGCAGCAAGCGTGCCTGCTTTGCACATCTAGAAGAAAAGGCCCAAAAGGCCAGTCACAGCCAGAGGCAAGAAGAGACAGGTACTACTGACTGAATTGCCATTGGACCTAAAGCAGTGTAGTAATGTTCATAGGTCGGTGGATTTTAACAGGGTGTATGTCTTTTTGAAAGGTCAGATATGTTTTAAACATTTCATTGTACCTTGTCTTCAGGTGTTGATGTGCTTTTTCTTTGACCTGCCTACAGTATTATATATATTTTCTGGCATGGTAAGGTGGTGTCCTAATGTCCAAGGTTTGAAAATGTCTTAAATGAACAAGTAGTCACTGCTCTGAGCTGCTGTTTTCTGCAAAACTTTAATAATAAGCCAGCTGGAACCTTTTTAATGACATAAATTAGAATGATACTTTACAGACTGAAAAAATTGAGTCTAAGAGCTCAGTCTAAATTATAGAAGACCAAGGTCAAAATGCAAGACAAGTCACCTGAAGTAGGTTATGGGCAGAGCACTAGTAAGGCTAAATTAGGAGAGTCCTGAGAACAGAATTGTTGCAAGGATAAACAGCAGTGCTAAAGAATGAAGTTTACATAGGCAGGCCTGTGAACCAGACGGGCATGTGCAAGATGTCCATCCACTTAGAATAATCTCTAACTGTAAGTTGTACAGAATAAGTAAGTTTTCTTCCTTTTCATGCCTGTTGAAAGAACAGGTGTGCAATAGCTCTGTATTCTGTACTGTGACTTTATATTTTGTCGTTACAGTATCAACATGAGGTATAACGTGATTTGATCTACATTAGAAGAGTGGCAAGTACTAGTCTCTGTCTTCCTGTGTTAGAGGAAGTGGTTACACAAGTGATCTGTAACTCTTAAAGCCATTGCCCCACATTCCAGTACTTGTTTACCCATTTTCCTTACATACTAATTACACATTGAAACCTTTAGCAGCAGGGAGAAAACACCAAGTACACCTGAAGGTGAGGGAGGGTACAGAAGCAGTTACTTTCACTGCTGACATGCACAAAGCTGGAACAGTTTCAAGACAAGCTTTAAAATCAGTACTAACACAAAATTTTAATTTGTGTTTTGTACTTTATTGTCTCTTCAGCAGTTGTAATAAATTCTGCTATTCCAGTTCTAACTGGTTTACCTTTTCTCCTACTGCACTGCAGTCTCTGAACTTGAATATATTTTTAAACCTACCTCTCAGGTAGACAAGTGAGATGAATGCAGTCATGTCTCTACACATTTGGACAAATTCAGGGCTTAAAGGGATGCTTAGTCTATTTCCTGTAGAAGTCACAAGAATGTCAGTATACATTCCACACCAATCTTCATTTTAAAGGTCTGTACACAATAGTGTTACAGCAATATGACAAACAAATCCTTTATTAATGCCATAAAGGTCAGAGATAATCAGGAGAGCTTCCATGAATATCAGTAGGGTTGCCTAGCACTTTTTGCTATTCACTTGTTTAGTTTTTCCTGGTACTTTAAGAGAAATGCAAGTTTTCATGGTAGATACTTCAGGAGCTTCGTGGCCTTTGGACAGAGATCACCACTCTTCCAAACTAACTGTCTTGCTTCTGTAATGGAAATATATTTGACTTTCCCCCTCAGTACTCTGAGCTAACTGTTAAGCTATCTGTTTTTCTTGTGGAAGAAGAGCTAGAAACTTAAAGGTTTCTTCCACAGATGTTTCTACTGACAGTATTTCCAAATACAGCCTACAGTAGCCTTTAAGAAGGTACACAACCGTCTTGATGCTACTAGACTACTAGATGTTATTGTCTCAAGTTGCTTGAATTGGTGTTAACATTTAAAAATAAAGTATATGGCCTTGCTCACTCAATATGCATTGCACTTGGAAGTAAATCCTAGTATATTCAGAAAAAGGTGAGTTGTCTGACACATTAACAGGTTAACAAAATAAATATGAAAGATTTGTGATATTAGAGCACAGTAACGAAAACAAGTGAGCGCTCAGTTAGGAAGCCATCTGTGCTCAAAATGTATATGCTTTGTACTTGTGTGTTGCTAAACAATGAAATTCCCTAGACAAGATTTTATAAGCAGCAAGCTATGAGGCATTGTGATCCCTCCAATTTGTATCTGCTTTTGTTTAAGAATAATGCAAAATATATATTCAAGTTAACTTTTATTCATTCCATTCAGCCTGGGTGAAGCTTACTTTGTAGTCAGAAAATAGAGCACAAGTTCCCTCTGATTTCATTGATTTAAATCACTTTACTACTAGTTGCTATTATCTAGCTGTAGCTACTTGAGTAGCTGACATTAAAGGCAGTTACAGCTACATAAGTAAAACTATTTCCTTAAAAAAAAATCTTAAAAGTATAAAGTTACATTAAGTTACAAATATTATGGTGCTTCTTACCACACAAAATTTTAGGTTTGCTTCTTTTACCAATACTGTCTCTGGAGATACATTCATTGCAATTCTGATCCTCCTGACCCTTCTTTCTTGTCTGTACCTGAAAGGGTAGTTGCTAGTACATGTTTTACATTGATGCTTTTAAAAAAAAAGTTTCAACCCTATTACTCTTGTAGCTACAATGATAGTTGAAATTCAAATTACTTAGAGTTTAATAACAGTTGAAACAGAATAAACTAGTATTTCTTCATAGAAACATGTAGGTAGTTATCACTTGAATTACAAGAGGTTAACATTTCAAATCTTAGCTATATTACAGTAGAACAAAATAGCAGACAAACCTCCCCACAACTACCTCCTATGGTATATATGCAGATATTTACTTACCTATATTAAGGCAGTAATCTCTTGCTCTAGAGGTACAGTTTTTAAAGGAATTGCTAGGAACCTGTGCTTAGACACAGCAGATAAATACTCTACAAGGCACCTAATTTCCTTTATAAGGGGCACATGACTGTGGTGGTGGGAAAAGCTGTAATTGTCTTGGTGTACACCTGAGCCTGTATAATAAGGGGTACGGTGTAAAAACCCTCTTTCTTTCTGTAGAAAGGAGTAGTTGTTTTAAACTTGTAAAGGTTTGTATTAGTATGTGTGTGTAGGTAAAGCCTTTCTGCTAGGGGAAACACTGAGATTAAAGTTGTCCTAGGTAAAAGTTATGTTAGGTAGTTGCTGAGTTAAAGCTTGTATGATTGTTATACCTGTTGTGGTTTACAGTGTTGTGACTGTTTTTGAGACTTTTCTGCTGTGATATGTGTGCATGCAGCTGAAGTGTTTTAAGAGGTCATTTTTATAAGTAGAATAAAGCTAAGGAAATTATTTTTCTATATAATCAGAGAGCTATTTAAATGACCTATGTTCCAGTAGCTAACTGTGATACAAGAGGCACTTTGTACATATGTAGCACTTCAGAAGTCATTCAAAGTAAAAAGGAAATATATTGTTTGAGAATTACTTATAATAAGGCTATTATATATAAGCAACACTTAAATCATATTAATATTCAATGGAAAAGAAACACAAAAGGTATTTGCTAGAGTTTTATCTCATACTATGCAAATAAATTCTGCTTTGGAGGGTGTAATACAGTAGCTGTTCCCACAGACTTCTAAACTATAAACTTAAGTTCCAAGAACTTTAATTTAGCATAACTGTTTTCTTTCCACCATTTTAATTAGCTGTCTGATAGTAGTGAAGTCTGTTTTATATACATATCAATTCAGTAAACACAGAAATCTGTGGTGTTATATTTTTATATAAAATATGAAAGAAAGCATTGAGTTAATGCATCTGTAATTCAGCTCTCTGTATTGCAGAACATATGTTGTTCTTTTTTAATTAAACAAAACATAATATGCAAAAGAACATAGTCTATTGGATGGTACCAAAAGAATAACACATTATTAAAGTAATACCAAAAATATTCACTGTTACTGTGGATCTTGAAGCCATAGGAAGAGACAACTGCTGAAAAGTGACTATAGTAAGTGTAAGGCAGAAAAGAGAAATGTTGGAATCCTCCCATATGCCTGCATTTTGAACTAGAATTCAATCAGATACTTTTTATGCACAATAGTATGGCTGGGGTTTTTAATTAATTTTTAAATGAATTAATTCATTAATTTATCTAATGGAATAATTTGCTTTATGCAAATCCTGAGCTGTCGAAGTAGTAGCAACTCATGGAAAGCTCATTTTCACTGTGGAACTCTTGTGGAATTCTACCATCCCATTCTCCTGCCTTTTCAGCTACTAGCGTGGCTCTTCAGGAGCTGAGTATCTGAAGCCCCATTCCCAGATGCCTTTCTTTCTGTGTGTCCTATTGAGGTTGATTCTTGATGGCCTGAAAGTCTGGGGCTTCTGGTTTGCAGATTCTAGCTCCTTGCCCTTATGATAAGCTTGGAGTTTACTAGATATCCAGGTTTTGGTGAAGTCTGCCAAGTAGAGCATTCTTGAGCCAAGGACCAGGGGCTTCCAGGTTTTGTGGCCTCAGGGAATTACCTGGTTTTGAGGGTTCGTTGCATTTTTTTGAATTTGTTTTGTTTTGTTAAAATATTACAGTTCTGCGTTAATCCTTTTGCCACACACTACTACTGACCAACTTCGCATTCTTGCTTAGACTGACCTAATATATTTATGTGTACAGAGGGCAAAAGGCTAGCAGGATTTCTCTTTCTGTTGGTACCGCAAAGGATTCAGTAGTTGTGCCTGAGGTGCAAGACCATTTGGTCAGTTCAGGTTTGTTGGAACAGTCCTGACCTCATTCCAGAGAAACCGACTAAAAGTTTGTCTTTCTTTTTTCATTTCTGAAAATGCTGTGGTTTTTCTGAGGACTGGTTATCTTTGTTGTATAGCTACCTCCCATCACAGGTAGAGAAGTGTAGATGCTAAATTATACATTGAATTGAACATAAAAACAAAATCAAGGACAGATGTTTTGGTTATTTCCTTTGCCTAGTTGAGGTTTTCTTGGACTTGAATTCTGTAATTAAATATGCTTATGAATGGCACCAAATAGTGCGTAGGTCTAATGTTGGGTGCTCATAATATTAGATCACTTTTCCCATTAATAGGTTGTGTCCTTTTGTTTTTAAGGTAGCATGTATTTTGTATATTTAAATACTCAGCTGTAAGTCATTTGGTGAAGGCAGCTGTACCCTGGTGCACTGAACATATGTGGGTTGTGTGCTTGGACTGACAATGTTGTTCCACCAGGTTATTTCCATTCTCAGTTTTCCCCATCTTCCATGTTAGGTGTTCGGTTACGATGTCTGTGGCTTAGCCTGTAATTCAGCCATTAAATGCTGACTGCATTTTATATACTGTCTTATCTTTTACTGCCAAAAGGGTTTCTACACTACAACAAAGATTAAAGAAGCGTTACATGCGAAAGTTTTTAAAAAAGGAAACCTTTTTTCCCCTTCCTGATTGTCTATGTTATTATTAACCAAACTTCTTTGTTTAATCTCTAGTTATATATTTTTTTCCCCAAATGTTCTTCTGGTTCAGTTACAATATCTTTGAAATGTAGAGCTCTCATTTTAAAGGATTAAGATGTGTGATAAAACTCCAGAGAGAGCGGAATTTATTTTCTATATATACAATTAAATTGTCTATTAAACTTTTTGTATTTTTAGATTGAAGCAGATGAGAAATTTCTAGCTTCTTTTAACATTCTCAGTGCAGATGCAAAACACCAGGCTTGAAATATGTTTCAATGCTGTACTTTTATTCTTGTTATTAGTCCTTGATAAAATTATGTATGATTTGCAGTTGTTGAAAACTTTCTGGTATATACTATACAATGATTGTAAAAATACAAGTTACCAATAATATATTAAGATTTTCAATAAATCGCATAAATTATATCAGCAGATTATTTTATCATCACTCCATTGTTTGCTAGGAGTATGTCCGTGTGGAGTGAGAGGTATAGTACATAATAAATAGCAATATCTTCCTTCAAGTAATTCTCAATCTGGAATGGGAGAAATATCAATAGTTAATACTATGGTATTAGGCATACTGCAAACAGGCACAATAGTAAAACAAAAAATTCCTTTATTTATCCAAAATAACACTTATTTTCTGACATTAATTGAATTGAAAATTGCCTTGATTATCTCTAAATCCTCTGTTATCCAAACATACTCAATACCCTATATTCCACTTGGATAATTGAAGTTTGACTTTACACTATTTTTAATGAGGTATAAGATTTAACTCATTCGCCTATGGTTCACATTTTAGGATGGATCAAAGGAAACCAAATTGATGAATGTATAATTAAAATCACATTTATTTCTCTTCATGATTTCCCTGCAAATACCATGCTGTTGATGAAAGCACTTTCATAACTGGTTGTATGCATCAACACAATTTACTGTAGATAATCTTTCCTTTGAAGGGAAACCTTTAAACTCCTGTGTCTTCTAATACAAAATAGTGTGATGGTAAACTAGCCATGTTTTCTAAGTTATTTTTTCCAGTTTAATCATACTTCTTTACAATAATCTTCACAGGATGGCTTGATAGTAGAAAACATGCATGATCTTCCTTACACGGTGTGTCCTGGGCCTGAAGTAACTGCAGCAATGACAGTCATTAGTGCTGCAGTAAGACAAACCTGCCCCCATCTCGCGCTGGGTGTCCAGATCCTGTGTGCTGCGAATCAACAGGCAATAGCGGTTGCTCTTGCTGCAGGTAATAGAAATGACTCATCAGTTATTACTGTTGTTTGCTATGGCATTTACTCTCTGCAAATTGTGCATTGTACTAACATAGATACCATGAAAAATGAGACATGAAAAGCTCACTGTACCCTGAAAAAGCAGAAATTAGATTTTGAGAAAGATGCTTGCTTGATTATAATAGATGATACTTATACACTGCTTCAGTAGAAGGCAGCTAAAAATCCCAAGGCCGCTACCGCAGCTTTCCAGGTGAAACCTGTCTAAATATAATGATTAGTTTAAACCTACTCATGTCTAAAAGCCACCTTTGGTGTAACTCTATTTACTTCAGTTAAATTATATTTGAGGATCAATTTAACCCACTGTGGTTAAGCATCTTGTTTCAGCATCTAATTATATGTTGTTGCTACTACTGTTATCCATTAAAACTAAGTTTTCATTGCCTTTTTTAATGAATGGATGGGATGAAGCTTTTTACATAATAACAAAAAATTGAGTGTGCAGCTAGCCAAACTACTTAAAATTAAATTGCATTTGGTGAAATTAAATATAAATTAATCTATCTTTATTGCATGAATCCTAGACTTGCTAACCTTTCTGCTCCTACTGCTTGCTGAAGCAATTTTAGTTTTTCATATGTAACGTTCCACGATTTAAAGATGGAGGCTGGTTTAATATGGAAGGCTTGTACTTCCTAAATGCTTCATAAATTGAGGGGCTTCATAAATTGAGGGTTAATGCCTGGTTTTGCCTAAATTGCATATGAGATTACAGTAAGGTTGCACATTTTTGAATGTACAAATTTTATAAACAGGCAGAATTTTGTAAGAATGCAAAACGAAAAGATGCTGGTGTTAATTGAAAACCATACTTCAGGTGAAATAATGTAGGCTAACTTATCTGCAGTGGCAGTTTTAATTATGTTGAATATGTTCTAAAAGTCTTAAATTCCTTTTTTCTTGGGGGAATTCTTACTAGTAAATGTGTTTTGAACTCAGATTTGTTTTGCTTTAAAATCAGAAGCTGACACTTGCAAGGTATCTAGTTACTTGACAAACTGACACAACCTAATTTTTTATTGCTGCAGTAGAACCTATATGAAAACCTAAAATAAAAATGCTGATAGAATCCAGTTTTAGTTTTTAGGGATTGTATGCATATAGGATACTTGAGGTACATAGGCATTTGCAAAAATACATACACATCTTATTTTTAAAAGCAATAGTCAAACTCTTAGTGAGTTATGCATCCTTTTAGGAGCAAAATTGATCACTAAATAAGGGATATAGTGTGGGAACAATTTCTCTTACTTCTCAGCAATTATTAATGAGGGAGAGAATTCCTGGAGGGCTTGGGTTTTGCTCAGCTCTACTACTGTTCTGCACTATTTGCTCTGTAACTGGGGAACACCAGCTAGGAAAGGCCTGTGTTTAATACATTTCATTGCACTTCTCTAAAAATGATTGTCTCAAGTTCACTGAACAGGAAAGTAAAAATAAAAGAAAATCACTTTAAGCAAAGCCATAGTAAAGTGAGTGCTACTTTGCAGGTAGCAAAACTTTGAGTAGTTTTTCAGTAGCAAATTAGTAGTGACTTTAATGTCAATACCATTTTAATAGGTGGCTATTAATAAAGCAAGCCCTGTATGATTTCGCTACAAAAAATACTTGCTGAAGGTCTTTTAGCTAAAAAGCATATGTAGCATCTCCTGCTACTATGCAGTTATTTGATTTTCCCTGTGGAAACTCCTATCTTTGGTAGAAATAACTGCACAGGGAAATCGTAAGTGGTCTCTAGGTGAAGGTAATGATTTTACTTTGTAAAGGGGGAAAAAAAGTCAGCAGGTTTACAATGTGACTAGAAGGAACTCAACATCAGCAACACATGGTTATGCTAATAAACATGTTGTGAGTAGCCAAATAGTAACAAATGAAATTACTGAATTTTTCTAGTATATTGACAAGGTATTAGATAAATCTGAAAATAGCAGTAATAAATCAGGGGATGAGGCACCTGAGAAGGTAGAGAATTTTTTATTTATTTATTTTGGTTCTTTAGGAAACATTATTTATCCAATTAGGCACCTAAAGGAAGGAATGCCAGCAAAAATGTGTTTGTGCTGGGTGCTTCAGCAAAGGTATGGGGCAGTGGTAGGAAATTAGTGGGGGATCTTGAAAAAGAGAACCACTGTGTCTCCACTCTTCTGACAGAAACAAGAGGTTCTTCATGTTATTAAAAAACAACTATTGAGCCCAAACAGTTGTTGCCAACATCCTCCCAGCTCCAAAAGGTTATTGCAGACTGTTACACCAGTGCTGAATGCTCTTGGTTCAGAGCACTGAGAGGTCCACCACAGGGGGTTGAAGGACGCAGTAGCCCAAGGGCATCCACCCAGCAGGCCATGGCATCCTTCTGCCATGGGCTACACTGCAGGGCCTGTGTTCCCCCTCTGTCTGCCCCACAAACCAGCCTCACTGTGTCTGATCTTACGCTTTCACTTTTGACTTCAAGAGATTATGTTGAAAGCTGCCAGATTTCCCTCTGTTTCTAAGGGCAGATGTGGCAATGTTAGCCCACTCAAAAATTAGTGTCATTATACACACAAATAGTGGGGGAGATTCATGTCACACCTTTCTTGAATATTCAAGTCCTCTGCTGCTCAATTTTTATACTCTTCTAATGTAGGCATTTTAATTTAAAATACAGTAATGTCTCTAAGGAACCACAGACCGCAAAACATAGAGACAATAACAGAATAGTACGGTTTTGTATTCATATTTTTGACTGGAAGCCATCTTAATCTCAAATACTTATTCTCAGAAAACAACCCTTTTTAATAGTTCATTTTAATGTCATCCTCCAAAGACTGTATTATCTTCCTTCTTTCCTAAAATGCTCTTCATGGAGAAGCAAATCAGAATTTGTTTGCTAGGGTTACCTTTCAATTGGTTCATTATTAACAGGTGTACCATGTGTTTTTAGAGGTGTATAATTTCCTGTTTGTAATTTCTGATTTAATTAACTACATCTGCTTGAGGTTGAAACAGAATGATGTATACAAGCAGGTTCTATGAGCATTTTTAGGGGAGATAAAAATACAAGTGCTCCCTTATTTATTTTTGTTTAGCAAATATTACTGGTTATCATTTCTCAGTGCTCAGGAATGTCCACAATATGTTCACTAAGTCTGGGTCAGATTTAGGCATAGTGTTTGGTTATCCTTACTTATTTATCAGGTGTCTTGTTTCCTGAAGTTAACCACGGTGTTGATTTAATGTACTCATGTTGTTTGTTGTTGATCTACTTCCAAATTACATGGCATTTCTTTTACTGAAAGTAAGCTAATTATGAAGCAGTATTCATATTCGAGGGGACTGTTGTGTCTAAAGGAATTGCCCAAAAGTCCTCAGCTGCTATTTGTGTTTTTCCTTGCGTTAGTGAGATGTTCTGCTTGGCTCTAATATATCAGTGTAGGTCTTTGCAGAGGAGATGGAGAGCCTTTATAATACAGGGGGCATATGCTGGTGATACTCCCTTTATTATTTTGCACATTCTGCATGCTCTCCTTTACCAACATATAGCAGTGATTGAGAAGAGATAACTGGCCCATTATTAACCTAATGGAGGCAAAGTTAATGGTGAGAAGAAGGATTTCAAGAATTGCCTTTGTGGAATATCGGCCTGGCCATCTGCTGATCTTCGAGGTATTAAACAGTCCCCACAGCTGTATCTCTGTAGTGATGCACAGGAACAATTTTGACGTTCTAGGTACCCCTCCCTGCTGTATCTTGACTCCACAGGGTGGAAAACCCGAGCACATGGGCCAGAGGCAAGTTATGCTCTTGTGTTCTGGCCAGAGCTTCAGTCTTGGGTGCCTGGGAGTAAGGACTGTAGGGTCTACTGTAGAGTGCAGCTTCCCTACACCTGGGTGAGCCTGCGTTACACTCATCATGAATCAGGGCTCAGTTTTTAAGTTTATCTTGTCCCATCTCATAAATTTAGAATAGAATAGTTCAGTTGGAAGGGACTTAAAATAATCATCTAGTCCAACTGCATCCCCACCTGACTGTGAAACTGCCCTTTTTTCCTTTGAGGATCGTGTTACTGAAATACCATTTCTGAATTAGTCTTCATCAGTGATAATGACACAGTTGGTAGCTGATTAAGTGAGGCTTCGTATCAGAATATATCCCAGGTACCCAGATATCTCCATGTCTCTTACAAATACAGCTTTGCTGTCTGAGACCATTCCTCTCCCTCACCTACCAGCAGAGATACCCTCCACAGGAATTCACTTGCTACAGCCTATGATACTCTTTAAGGTGGGATAGAACTGGGCAGAATTGTATACTGCTTTTCTGTTTTTCTTTTTAACTGCCACCATGTTAATGCTGGGGCAGGCAGGGAGCAGCTAAGCTGAGAAGTGCAGCAGGACTGTGCATTCCTTGGGAGCACCCACAGGTGCTGTGGAGCAAGGCAGTGAGCGCTGCGGACTCTGCTGTGAGGTCTACTGGAGACACTTCTCCCAGGCCTGCAATTCATGTTGAGCGTGGAAGGAGCTGCTGCAAGACTATGTCCTAACTAGTAAAGGGTCTTTGCAGCACAGAGACGGTGTGCCTCTAGTGTCAATAGCAGGCAAAGTCGATACTCCTCTGAGTTTTCATTTTCAGCACAAAATCAGTCTTTCATATTCTTTTTGAATTAGGAAGGTGAGAAGAGCTGGGAGCCAGGATTTACTGCACATATGAAACAAGATACCACCAGTAAAGTTACCTGCAGCATCTTGCCTTTGTGTAAAGGCAAAGATGTTTGCCTGAAGACCAAACTTCAGCAGCAACCAGGAGCTGCTGCCTTGGAGAGGCCAGATCCCATTTTTGTGAAAGCAGTAAATCCTAGCTCCCAGCTCCTTTGACTTTATAACTGAAGGAAGGAACGTACCTGAGAAAGGGCTTCTCAATGGTTGCATCCAATTCACTGTTTTGGGGTGTTAAAATGCAGTGATACGCACATTTGCAGCATTTAAGATGGATAAACTAAAAGTACTATTTTCTCCATCAACTCAGTCTTGCAATATTTTCTCACCTAGCAAAAGAAGTGTTTCAGTCTGTCATTTTTTTTTTTTCTTTTAATCATAAATTATCATGGGAAGGAAAGAAAAAAATAAAGCTTTTATCAACAGTTGATAGACCTTCACAGCTGTTTAGGTAAAGCTGTTTAAGTAGGACTAAAGTAAGTGGAGTAACACTAACTCTTGAAAAAGAGACAAGCTCTAGTTCCTTGACCAGGCTCTGCAGCAGCTGGTTACTTGATTCCATGATCTTAATATAGTCTTAAAGTTCTGTTTATTAGGTTTCATTAGAAATTTCCTGTTCTTGTTTTCCAGTGAGATTACAAAATTTTTTTCTTCCCGTTTAAGTCAGAAATGGGACTGCCTGTTAACTATTCAACGGCTATTACTTTTCAACTTGCCAAATGTGAAAGTAAGCAATAGTATCATTCTCACAATTTTATGAGCGTAAAAATGAATTCATTAGCGGAATCTGATTATGGCCTTATAAAACAGAAGGGTAATGATTTGAAGCCTGCACTATTACACTTGGTTAAAATTTGTATTTTCATAGCCCCCAAAAACCCAGACAGAGAACACAGCCTTTTTAAATTAAGTACAATCCTAATGTTCAGCAGGAAGTCTTAAATTACTAAGTTAAGGAAACACAAACCAAACACCAACAAACAACATGTAAGCGGTGACTTCAGTAAATGAAGTTACTCAATGAATGAGTTAGTCCTGAGTTAGATATTATGATTGCTGCGAAAATGTAACTTATCTCTAGACTCATCGATAGTCTCATGATTAGCGGAGAAGTAATTTTTCTTATTTAACTCTGAATTGTACTGTAAACTTGGGTCATTTAAATGGAACCTATAGCGTTTGTTCCTAGATGCAGAAATCTCAATCTAGCTGTTGCACTGTGTTTATTACCCAATGTCTGCTAGCACCTCCAACTATACTTATGGCACACTCTTGGCTTTGGATCCTGAGAATACTACATGCTTTTTACCTGATAATCTCACGGCACAGGACAGCTTGCATTTGACTTGGCATCCACCTCTGATGTTTCTTGTTAGCTGGAGTCTGTGTTGCTAAGCAATACAGGCTCTTCTCTATCAGGCATAAGCTTCTGTTCCTGCAACTTCAGGGCTTTTGGAATGAAACTGAAATTTTAAAATAAACAGGCACCAGGTCATTTGGTAAATACATTTTAAAGATTGTTTATGTTTATATTTGAAATGTACTAAGGTGAGGCCTCTGTTGCCTAAGCAGTTCTCTGGTGGGTGGGATTGCATTCTTGATGGCTGCTTTCACATGCATTGGTTTCCTTGGTATGATACCAGCTCTAATTAAACGTGCAGCTGACTCCAAAGCTGGAGCAGCAGCATAGCTTCAGAAGGGCTTGGAACAGACCTCTAAAGCAAACTGGAAGAACAGCAAAAGCTGCAAAAGATGAGTGCAGAGCTTTTACACGTATGTTAAGTGACAGGTGAAATAAACTTCAAGGCTCTGAAAGACTGAAAAGGGGAATACAATAAGCGAGTCAGAATTCAATCTTGTGCTCCACAGCTGTGGGCTTATTACACCATGGGCCAAGGCTTCAGTATTTCAACACAGAGATATTTCAAGGCTGTATGGAGGGTCCCTAAGAGCAGATGAATGACCTGTGTGAAGCCATTGCTATTCATAATCTTCCTCTTAAGTATCCATCCCACAAAACCTTCCTAGTGCAAAAGGTGAATGAATATGGTAGAAACCATGTTGCTAAGACATGGTAGAGTTGATGGAGTAAGTTCGGAGTAGAGTGGAAAATGTTTCATTCTTCCCAAACCTTATCTTTTTGTACCTTTGGCACAGCTCTAAAAGTAATTTGTTGATGTGGTGCTGGGTAGAAAACACAAGCTATGTTCAGATGAATGGTCAAACAGGTTGCATATAATGTGTCGCAGGCTGTGTTTTCTTGCCTAATTTCCTAAAAAAAGAAGGCGTAATGCTATTCCTCTGTCTGTATCCATGTCCTTGATGCTTTTTGTCCTGATGGCCAACATCAGACATATTTAACAGGGGAATAGATGTTGGGAGAGAAGTAATATGATGAAAGAGTATCTGGAAAGAGGGGAGACACCCAAGTTAATGAACCTTTTTGAAGAGAAGACACATTGTTAGGACAGAGGAGCTGTGTTTTGACCTACCTGCTCATCTGTTGGCATGTGCCCACTGGCATGTCATGGCAAGAGGCAGGGCAGGGTGTGCAGCCACCTGTTCTGAGCCATATGGGAACAAATTGATAGGGGCTGAGAAGAAGGGGAGCATGGGGATAGGGAGAAAACTGGGGGGCTGTACGGGAGAGAAGGGAGTTGAAGGCAGTAAGATGGAAGAAGTGGTCAGAGAGAATATGGGTGAAAACAAGGAGTGTAAAACTTAAATACATGGAAAAGCAAGGTTGGTTAGTCCTAGAGCATATGGAACAACTTGTGTTGGGATCAAATAAGAGGGGCAGTAAGGTGGGTTTGTTTGGCTTTAGTATTTCTGGTTTTCAGTCGTCAGTTTTAGCTAAGATACTGCTAATTATTTTTTTTTTTCAGGTCTTGATTTTATCCGGGCTGAAGGGTTTGTGTTTTCTCATGTTGCTGATGAAGGGATTATAAATGCCTGTGCAGGTAACCTGCTACGATACAGAAAACAAGTTGGAGCAGAAAACATTCAAATTTTTGCTGATATTAAAAAGAAACATAGGTAAATACAAGCAATATGTTAGGTAAATATGAATGTAATAATGATCTTACATTTTTCTCCCATTTTCTGATTTTTTTAATGCTTATTTAGTGTCAGGGAAGTTAATGATATAGGGAGAACTTTATTGTTCAAGCAAGGTCTTGCAGTGCTATTAGGGGTTATGTTTAAAAATAAATTTGCACCTGTAAGCTGCAGGTTGCTGCATCTGTGAAGTTTGCAGTTGTTTAACCTTCACGATTTATAAATGCGGACTGTAAAAGTTTTGCATCTGGTATTAGGTGAGACTTTGTATACTTGTGTATATGCCTATTACGTTTAAAGAAATTTAGTTTCTGGAAGCTAGGCATCCAAGGTTATTTTTAGTTATGCAAGCAGTTGCTATATAAAAGCATCCAAATCATAATATTTTGGCATTTTAAAAAGCTACTCTCTTTTTTCTCCTTCCTGCCAATAATACTGGTTTCTTCTACTTAAATCAGTGCTGTCTGTGTACGGATTATGTTCTATGATTATCAAACAGAAGGCACTTATGACAGATGAATCCAGTTTCTTTTCTGCTGATACTTTATCATAACTGTCACATGGTACTTTCAGCTATTTAGATGTCACTCTTTGGGTTGTTTTTTTCTCCAGAAGAACTGCTGAAGTGTTATGTATTATACATGCTAAATAACCTAATTAAAATGTTTGTGTGTAGTACGTGGGTAATCATGAGAATAACCAGGTCTGGAAGACCTTGAATACCTAATAAACAGGTAATAAATTTCAAAATAGAAAGGAAACAATGCAGCGTGGTCAAATTAAGCTTTTAAGGTCCTTTCAGAGTGGCTTCTTTCTAATGATTTCTTTATATATATATGTATGTGTGTATATATATATAAATAAATACATTGGATTAGACTTTTTTGTAAAAAACTGATTGAATCATGATTTTTTCCTTGTCTTGACAACTGATGAATTGATATTTGGATCATATATCCTGTTATTCAAAGGGTTTGCTTTTTAAGAAAGGAAAGAGGTTTTTCTTTCAGGCAGACTCATAAGCTAAGAAGGAAATGTTAAAGGACTTGTTGGTTGAGTCTTTTAATGTAGAAAAATATGCCTGCCACTGAGAGCTGCTAGCCTCCTGTTCTTTAAATGGGGAGAAACTCTTTTTGTAGTCTACTTGCTGTGTTACGGCTACCCTCCACGTGCTGGTTTTAGGGTGCCTACCACTCTTAAGCCCTGTTTCAACCTCATTGTATATATTAGATACTTAGGCCTCCCTTTCTCCAGCTGCAGAAAGGTAGTTAGCGTACTTTCTTTTGCATCCATCGCCATGAGTGGAACGCACTGCACACACGTGCTGCCTCTGAATACGGCTAGAGCATGGCTCCTCTCCAAGAGTGTTGTTCGTCCAGGCTGGTCCAGGAAAGAGGTTGGCTCCATCACCACTCATCAGTGCAACATGTTGGCCATAGCCATTGTTTTCTACTTAAATGGAAATATAGAAACAACGAAGTCAGGTGTTGAACCAGCAATGGCTGGAATTCTTTCAAAGTTTAGAAGTGTTTAAATTAAAAGCTGCTATTGCTATAGGTTTCAAAGTGCATCACCTATATATCAAAGACTGCTGTTGAAAAGCTAAGTTGCAGGTAATTGATGTTTGTAACTGCTGTGTAAGATGATTCCTATGATTGTATCATAGGTAATAACTATACTTTCTGTTAGTTGGACTTCATGAAATGAAGTGGAGGGTGTTAATTCTGTTCTAGGCAACAGAATCTGATTTATGAATGACTGCACATCCACAACTCCCACTTGAAGTCAGAGAGCTGTGTGTGCTCAACATTTCTGAAATACAGGTGCTCGACATGTAAGCAGCTGTCTCAATTGACACTTGGTAGTTCACACTTAGCAATCACTCTTTAGAGACAGGAGACCCAGAGCAATAGACCGATCAGTTATGGTTCCCTGGTGGAAAAGGTTGGGTTTTTTCCTCTTGTTCGTATTGCAATTTTACTTCCCATTTTAAAACAGGATGCCTACCCTCTCTCACAAAGCCTGCCTTCGGTTGTTCTGACAGCGGGGAAGATGAAGAAATGCAGTCTAAACATTCAACAAGATGGATAACAAATGTGTGTGCCGACAGTAACCACAGGGTACGTTCCTGCTGTTTACAGTGCTCACGCGCTGACGGCAGATGTCGGTGTGGCCGAGACAGCTTTGGCTGCCGCGCTCTTCCTGGCTGATGGGGTTGTACTGACTGGCACGGCTACCGGATTGCCCGCAGATCCTCAGGAGCTGAAAGGTGAGAGCTGTCATACGAAGGTCGGACAACAGGCAGTGAATCAGCTTCTGGATTAATGTAGAAAGAAATCTATATATATCCGCTGTTCCTTAAGGGAAAAAAATGAGTGAAGAAAAGAAACTCTCACTGCAGGGTTTGATTTGATACAGCAGAACTAGTATGATTGAGGTGCTATTCAGATTGGCTGTTGTATGTTTCTAAACAACAATTTGGTGGGACAAATATGAAAATTATTTCAAGATTTTATAACACTGAATGATGCTGAGGCTTAAATTAAAAAAATGTAAAAAATGTATGTAAAATATGTAAAAAAACCTGTTCCATTTCTAAAAAGTCTTCATATAAGAAAAAGCTACTTTATAGCCTTATTAGAAAACTAATTAACTATAAATCTTTCCATTGAAGAGTTAAGCTTTTTTATCTATCACAATGAAAATGGAAGTCCTGCAAGAAAAGAGGCATTTTGATAAGGCAACATTCCAAACAGGAGTATCAGGGAAAATAATGCTTAGAAGATTTTCAGAAAGAATAGATAGAAAGATATTACATCAAAATAATTTTTAAATGGTGTGGACTTTTTATCAAGGGAGAGTCATTTGACCTATGAGCTCTGACCTTTGCAAAAGTCTTGTATGATTCTTCATATTTTTATATTGGCATAAGTTTGGGCTGTCTTCGTGAAAATGGATTGCTCCCATGCTAGAATTAAAGTTCTGTCATGGGAACATTTGATTTTCATCACTAATTTTAATTTAGATTAATGGCTTGAATTTGAGGGTCTTACTACATAAAATAGGTTATGTATTTTTTTAGGTTTTGTTTTTGCTGGCATACTTAAACTTAGGATGTTTTGAAGTTCCAGTGCAGAGTAAATTGTATTCAACTTATGTTAGCGGATGATGGTGAAAACGATACTTGCCACAGATACCTGGACCTCCAACATCTTTTGAAATAATATTAAATCATTCAGTGTTTTACCTATATCATACATGCTTAACAGCATTTAAAATGAATGTTGAATTTGTCAAAATGGATATTTATTTCATACATATTAAACAAACTTTTTGCCAAGATATGTTATAAATTACTATGCTTAAATCATAAATGTTAAAAAGAAAATGATGGTTTGGTGTGAATATTGAACTCTTGAATTAGTTGGGTCTTTTGGTCCAGTAAACTGGAAATGATACATGGAACAGGTGACCCTGAATGCTAGGCATATTTTCAAGACTACAAAATTTCGTTAATCTAGAGCTCCATCCCTGCCTGCAATTAATGTCTCCACCACCCTTAATGCAGATTAAATAATAAAAAAAAGGATTTGATATGTCTTAGGACAAATTCCTAGGTTAAATTCTGCTTCCGTATATGCACATGCAATGTCCATTGATTTCCTGCATCAGAGAGCAAAAAAACCCTGACCTCTAGGCCTGTAGGCTTTTTATCACAGGACTCCAACCAGACAGCACCATGGCTTCTGCTTTTCTCTCATGTGAACAAACATGTCAGTCTCAGTCTTGTTCTCCTTCTGGGTCCAAAGAACAAAATGAATTGGAGTTGGCAGCTGTAATGAAGTACACACATTAATTTTGTGTTTGGATTTCTGCTATGAAAGCAAGAATATGTGGATCACGGATTTATTTTACTTAAGTCACAGGATTTTGGATGTTAGCAGGCCCTCTTATAAGAAGGATGTTGGCTTAAAACAGTTAAGAGAAGAACTTAAAAATCAATATTCCAGGGTATAAGGAAATGACAAATTAGGCATATCTATGTCAGCAGATTCTTAAAAGGAATCAGTCTACAAAGTTGGTGTTGATGTGAGTGAAATTTTGCATTTCACGAATTTATGCAGCCCTAGAAGTGCTGTATTACGATGATACACACAATTGGGCACCTTTCATCACACTGCAAAGCATCTCTTGAAAGTAGAACCAAGAGACAGATGAGATTTTTGTCATGTCTTTTTTTCAGCTTTGTTGTGCAGTAATATAGAAGTGTTTTTGCCTTTGTGTCTCTGTGTTGAATTGGCTGATTTGTGATGGAGTGTGGGAAATGAGTGTTTCCCTGTCAAGCCAGAGAACTGTGTTCAGTAGGGTTTTGTTTGTAGTTTGTGTTGCTGCCTTCTCATAGGCAACCATCAGCATTGCTCCTTGCAGCGGCTGGCAGGCTTTTCTCTGGGGCTCTCTGGGTGTACCGGGCACCAGTGGTCAATGGAATACAAGGTCTAAAAATCAGACTTCAGGTTATTAAGGAGCAGGAATTATAGCTGAGCATTCTGAATTACAATTTATTTATTTAATAAACCATATTTTAATTTAAAATGTTTAGAAGTTTGTTCCAGTTTGCTACATTGTGAAATGTTCTTTGGTTGGAGAGTGAATCTATCATGTTTTCTCTTTGGGTATAACTGCTGAAATACCTGCTTCATATCCAGGCTGTATTTTAAGTGATCAAAGCTTTCTGTAATGACTGCTTAGTTACCTGTGTGAACAAAGCAAATGGCCTCAGCTGAGTAACCAGTGGAAAATGGGGTACATCATGAAACTCAACAGCTGGCTGTGACTGTCACCTCCTTAGTTATTGTTCATAAAAGGGGCATCAAGACTAATTCACTGTCTCACCTTTTGATGGTACATTTAGGTCAAAATAAAGGCTGCTGCCTTTGCAGTACGCTTATAGAGATGAAAAGGAGATGTGAGTCTCTGATCTGTACTTTTTGTAGCCCTAGATTTTATGACAGAGGAAAAAGTCCTTTGAATTAAAAAACTAAAATGTGTTACAGTGGAACATTACTGTAAACATAGTGTTGTGTATGGTACTGCATACTGCAGTCATTACTGCATATGAAGAAGCTGTTAAAGAAGAGTAGTCGAGCAAGTTATTGGCACAGTGGTGCTTATTTCTACGCTGCTCTTCACTATTGTTTTCAAGCTAGGAGCATTTGGCCTTTATTTCACGTAACTTGTGCATACTGTAGTTCAAGTGCTTTCATTGTGCTTTGCAACCAAGCTCTATTTCATTTGATTTTATTAAAGACATGTCTGCAGATGTACTGGCACAAGAAAGAGCACAGTGCCCTCTAGTTACAGTTTTTTGAAACAGAGAAATGTGCAAGTTGTGTAAACTTTAGGATCTTGTTACTGTAACATCACAAAATTGTCTCCTTTTCTCTTTGTGTCAAAAAAAAAAACCAATCAGAAGAAGAAAGCCAAGAAAGCTGAGAGAGATTTAAAGCAAAGTTCTGTGTTTAGAGACATCTTGACAGTGACTGAACATTGCCATGCAAAAGCATATCTCACTGTTGTTGCTTTATTTTCTTTTACAAGTTAGATTTTGTATTAACGCAGCCAATAGACAATTCACCTTCTAATAATCAACTTTAGGCCTTGATGTGCTTGGAAATTACTTAAAAGTGGCATCTGTAGCATACTTAATTAGGTAACCCAGTCTTATTGCAGACCAAGCACTCTCATTGCCATTCTTCACATTGTCAGTCTGAATAAATCACCAGCACAGGAGATGTGTGTGGACTCCATGTGTCATGTATGGATCACAGCAAGAGTTGGATACCTTGCTACTTTGGAAAGCTTTGGGGTTTTTATAGTTTCACAGCAGTCTCAGGTTTCACTGTTTTTTACTCTTTGCTTAGTAGGGCTAAGCTATTGTCTTACACCCATGTGATCATGCTCTGTTTAATTATTTGGCTCTTCATTTTTTCCTGCTCATGTGAAATAATTGTAAAACAACTACCTGCTAATGTGCCTTACGTACTTGTCGTAAAAACAAATATTGACTTGGAATGCAGTTCCTCTGGGAATACAGTAAAGTACTGTTGCACAAATCTCCGGTCAGTTGTAGCACCTTAATTATGCATTGGTATCTATGTAAAGCAGATATATTTCTAAGAGCATGTAGATACTATATAAATAAAATTCTGATTTTTCTAGAATAGGATTTCAGTAATAATGCTATAAATAACTAAAAATGAATTACTTTGTTGCTGTAAGCAGGATGACTATAAGAATATAAAATATGCCTAGAAATAACTATAGTTTTAATCATATATGCATCATCCATCGGATTTGTTTAAAATTTTCAATAAGGACTATGTGGAATGGTTTTATTTTGGTGTTAAAATGTTTGTAAGAAGGAGTTATTGTTCCTAGATGGAAAAATGCTAGGGCATGTGACCTAAAAAGAGATTCGAGAGCATTTTAATTGATCCCCTTTCTTCGGTGAAGTAGGAAGGTGATAAATAATTAGTCTTCCCTGAAGCATAATTAATAAGTTAGGCTTCTGATGAAACTTCGCCTGAACAAATAGTGTTTTGAAGCGGACTTTTATATGTTGCATATATGCTTTCCCTAGTTACCTCAAGCTGTAATCATCTTTCATCAGCTTATCAACAATTAAAGCAATTTATATGTTTTCAAAGGTCAGAAATAATACCTCACAACATTTCTCTAAGGGATGAAGCATCCAGTCTGATGAGTGACTCTTAGGATGGTCAATTTGAAATGAAAGGATGAGAAGGATGCTTAGTAATTCTTGAATTGGGATTTTTATTTTTTGTTTGCCAGAGCTAGTACTGACCGAAGTTCTGCAGGAAATACTCCAATAACCTTTTATTTATCTATGGGAAACCTTTCCATGGTCAAAACAGCCATCCCTTTTTGTTTTTATTCTAAAAAACGTGAACTACGGTAACTGAGCCGTAGATCAGTTTCTGCACAGCTAGGTCTGTCAGAATGCATGTGTTTCACAGTGAACATGATCACCTGAACCATGGACTGAAATCCACCCCTGTGCATGAGGGATGAAATGGATCTGTAATATTTTGAGACCTGTTTTGATATTTTGTCTATGTCTTCTTTCGGAACATAATTAAGTTACACATACTGTATATGGAAAAAATAATCGGGTTTTTTTTTGCATTGTCATTCATAGAAAGAGAAGTAGTCTTTATTGGTACTGTCTTTTGCTTTCTGGTAAACTAACTGGAGCTATCAATGTAGTCTATATGACCACTGCTTGCTTTCCTACTTCCAAGTCCCTGAAATTTATCATGGAGAGCCCGTTCCTTTTCCATTCCCTGTGAATAAGGCCCTTCTTGTTTCTTCACTGAAGATGTTCTACTAGTTGTCAACATAGCATAAATTCAGCAAGGAGACCTGGCAGAAATACACGCCAGTCCAACTACCATTATTGTGATTTAAACTGATGACTGAAGAATTGTAATGAGCACAGCTCTGCTGAATAGTTCTGCCACTGTAATGATCTCACCAGACTTGCAAAAAAGAATCTGAGCTGATACAATGAATGGAAACAAGAATGGCATCTTATTCTTGTAGCTGTATTTTGATTACTTCGTGGAAGGATTAGGGGAGGTGATTATTCATGTCTTAAGGTGAGGGAAATCAAGAACACAGTTAAGACTCCACATGGGGCATGGAAGCCCACATGGTCACTCCAGCATCAGTAAATCCTTTGTCAAGGCAATGGACCTGCTTTGCCTGGAATCTATACTGGGTGCTACTGCAACACAGTAGTAAACGATAGCTCTTTTCCATGTATGTGTAGTACCTCAAGCACAACAGAGCCTCTAAGCGTGATGGTAACAGTCACAGTAAGTAAAAGGGTCTGTCCTGCTGTGCAAAAACTTCCTGCATCCAGCATCTCTTCTTACCAGGGATGTGGAATAAAAATGTTTTTATGATGGAATATGGTAAAATGCAGTACATTCTCTGCCAGCTAATTCAACTTAATCTTGTTCCTTGAGAATAAAGAAGGGTACAGGTATGAATCCAAGACCCAACTTTCATATCTTCCATAGCACTGAAACCATCCTCTGATATGTGGCCAGGAATATTCTTCTGCAGCATTTCATACAACAACAGAATGCAAAATAAAATGAAAGTGACATTTTTCTTAACAGCTGTTCAAAGCTAAAGGTGTTTTTTGTAGAGAAATTATTTTGTTCTATAGTGGAAGTAAGAAATACCATGATCATCAGTTTCTTAATACTCACCTTTCTTTATTGTTGAAAAGCTATGCAAATTAGAGTCTTGATAGAGTTTCAAAGATGGAACTTAACCCTAATTTTGTTTTTTCTTCTCTTCAGAGGTTAAACATGCTGTGAAGATTCCTGTGTTGATTGGGTCTGGAGTGACTCTGGAGAATGTGAGGTATTACTTGGATGCAAATGCTCTAATAATTGGTTCGTATTTCAAGAAACAAGGTTATTGGGCAAATGGTGTTGATCCTGACCGAGTAAAGAAGTTTATGGAACACATAAGTAAACTGAGAGAATGAGTTTATCAGCAAACAGTATTTTTTTTGTGTGGTGTGTATAAGTGCAGTATGATACATTGTACAGAATTAATGCACAAACGTGTGCTTGAACGGCTCATAACACTAAATGAAAACACACATCATCTCCATAACTAGCTGGGAAACATGGTGACACTTTACAATAAACTGGTGCTCTGATGTTTGTTTCTAGGCAGCACATTTCTGTGGCGCTCAAAGTCATCGCCAATGCAAAATCAGCTCTCCAAAGGGTTGTGTAATATATTCTCTCCTATAAGCAAAATACTTACGAAGTTTAAGAATTTGTAGTAAATATTCATCACAGGTGAGCTGAGTTTTGTTTTGCCTGTGAGTACAATAGGATGCCCTAAGTTTACAGCTAAGAGTATTGTAAATTGGACAAGTTAATTAGCCTTTCAGTTTCCCCATCTGTAAAATGATGATAATAGTACCTACATCACACAGGGGTTGTAAGACATAATAAATGAATGAATGTACAGCACTTTCATCTCCTCAAATGAAGGGCTCTATTAAAGTTCAAGATCATTATTTTTTCATTAGAATTGTGCATTTATTACAAAAATGTAGTAATTGTATACCATACAAAAATTTAAGATAATTGGGAAATTGATTTACTTACAATACTTATTAGAGAATAAATGTAAATATTTAATTGCATTTTAAGTAGAGTTGGAATTTACTCAGAATGTTTTTGCAAAAATTGGAAAATTTAATAAAGGTTTATTGTTATTTTTCAGCAAGCTCCTACAGTGTTGTACCTCTCCAGACTAGTATTAGTGATGTTAAAAACTGCCAGGTTCCTTCCAATACTCAAGGTGTAATTATGATGGAACCTTTCTACCAAAGCTGACAGGTAAACACAGATTTTCATTTTTCCTGTAGAATGTAGAGGAAAAATATGACAGTCTCACTGGGTATGTTGTAAGAGATTCCCCTTGAATTTGATCTTTTAGCTCTAAGGAAGTTTAAAATAACCCAAAGAATGCCTGTTATGTCATGTCTGTATAAAATGTGGGCATATGTTTTCATTCCTTGGGACTGGGAGCTAACTTTGTCCTCTGGGATCTCTCTCTTTCCTTGACATCTATGCATCAGGCTTCTGCTGATGCTAATGAAAGTTATATTGTAAATATCAAAGCAAGTATGCAAACACATTCTTTGTGTCAGCTGGCAGAGTGCCCGTGCTTCTCTGAACAAAAGATACATCCTCCTTCCAAAGGCAAAAAGATTTTCAAGAAATTTAGTTTCATTAACATCATGGTGATTCCAGAACACTGCAATATGAGATTAAGTCTTCTCCTCGGGTTTCTTTTTTCTGGACTAGTCTGTCTCCCACGGCTCCTATCAAAAACAGTGAGATGTCTTTGGTGTGCTGGCCTCCTGGAAAAGAGATTCTTTAGACCCTATGACAACCTTGGCATTCTGCTTTTCTCCCTTTTCCTCCTAAATACACTGATAAAGTTTCAAAGCATAGAAATCCTTTCAGGTGCTTGTTTATTGTGGCCGGCACTACTTTGTCAAAGTCCACATTTACATAGGCATTTTAATCTGCTGTGTGTTTGGACTTCCATCAAAACCAACAGTTCCGTCCCAACCACTTGTCTGCACTGCTTCTCTTGTGCCAGCAGGAGCATTCATGTGGCCTCAGAGGATCAGGAAACTGATTCTAGCTGAAAACTAACCCAGTCTTGTACCAGCCACACTCAGGAGGAAAAAAAAGTTCAGGTCATCTTCCTTGTTCCTTGCATCTGCAGCTCTAACTCCAAGCTGCTGGCATAGGCAGTGTGGAATTATTTGAGGATCATCAAGATGCTTTCTAAATCTGTCTTCCACACTGTCATTCACCCACAGCATATTTACCAGGTAAAGCATTGTATCAGAAATAGTGTGGCCAGCAGGACTAGGAAAGTGGTCATCTTCTCCCTGTACTCGGCACTGGTGAGGCCGCACCTCGAATCCTGTGTTCAGTTTTGGGCCCCTCACTACAAGAAAGACATTGAGGTGCTGGAGTGTGTCCAGAGAAGGGCAATGAAGCTGGTGAAGGGTCTAGAGAACAAGTCTTATGAGGAGTGGCTGAGGGAACTGGGGTTGTTTAGCCTGGAGAAGAGGAGGCTCAGGGGAGACCTTATTGCTCTTCACAACTGCCTGAAAGGAGGTTGTAGAGAGGTGGGTATCAGTCTCTTCTCCCAGGTGACAAGTGATAGGACAAGAGGAAATGGCCTCAAGTTCTGCCAGGGGAGGTTTAGATTGGATATTAGGAAAAAATTCTTCACTGAAAGGGTTATCAAGCACTGGAATGGGCTGCCCAAGGAAGTGATTGAGTCACCATCCCTGAAGGTATTTAAAAGACATGTAGATGTGGCACTGTGGGACATGGTTCAATGGTGGACTTGGCAGTGTTAGGTTTATAGTTGGGTTCAATGATCTTAAAGGTCTTTTCCAACCTCTATGATTCTATGATCTGGTTTAGTCTTAACCTGAATAATCAGTTCCGTCTTATGTCCTCTTTATTGTGAAAAACACCACATTACAAAAAGAAGAATTAATTTAGCTATCAGTAATATCAGTGTGCTTAAATCAGTACATATTTTTCACCTTTGTGTATTTAGGACTGTTTTCAGGCCTTTCACAAGTTGCATGTATTCCCATACATCATTACACAGAAGATTTAATGATGGTTGTCCCAACAGATATTTTCTAATACAATTGCTACCAACTTTGAAAGTTATTTTCAGTAAACCTGTAAGCAAGTAAGGCTGACATGTAAGCAATGATCACTAGCCAGTGCTCTAGTGCCATAAAAGTAAACATCTTCAAGTAGTCAGCTGAAAACTACAACCGATACACTGATAAAGATTGTTCAGTGATGATAATTATTTTTAAAGAAACTGATTACAGTTGCCAAAAGTCACATTCATCACTGTGAGTGTGAAAATATAATGTGCTACCAGCATGTTTCTTGAATTGGTTTCTACTCATTCATATCCTAAAAACTCAGAAGTGACTGGAATTCGAATGGGCTTTCATCTGAATAAAAGGGGTGGTTAAGTGAAAACTACTTCAATGCTGTATGCAAGGTCAAAATGAAGTAATGTCATACACAGCAGTCTTTGTAAGACAAAAACCCTAATGAGTTGGTATAATACTCATAACCTGCAACAAATACTGTAGATAGCACTTTCACTGTCAGGATTTCATTTAACACACCACTGTGTAACACTTATGGAAGGAATAGGCCATAATTTGGGTCTGTATTGTACATATAAATGGTAAGTGTAGAATTTAGGGAACAGAAGTAAAGGAAAGCTCATTTTAAAGACTGGAAATATGACTGATCGCGAACTCTTTATCATTCTTTGTGCCGAAAGTATTTGTATAGCAGCATTAAGCATCTGCTTGCCTGTTTCACACAGATGCTGTAAGTAGAATTTGACCTTTTATTCAGAAAGTGTTTGAATATTTAATGTAAAAATATTAAGTTATCAGAAAGGCTGTCTCTTTTGGGACGGCTGTTCAATTTTTATACAGCCGAAGTTGTTAAAGTACTTTGGAGCATGAACAACTTCAGAGCAGAACAAAGCAGGCAGTGCTAATGTGTAGAAACTCCAGAAGTAAATAACAGCTGTTCAAGAAGACTTCTATTAAATATGTATTAATTAATTTGAAGTGCATCACTTAAATATGTGAAGAGATTATCTTGTGTTAATTTACATTAAAACACACAGCACTTGTTAGCCTCATTATAGTATCCTAAGTATATCCTAAGCTATCACCTCATCCTACATTGAGCATTTTGTTGGGTGTTCATTACTTTCGATTTGCCCTTTTAAAATGTCAGATAGTGGCCTCCCTTTCTTGTTGGATCTCTTCTTTCTCTCAGGTTTTGCTCTGCATAGTTACTGTACTCGTGACCATTCTGTGCTGAGCAGAAAAAACTTGAAAATAGATTGTGAAAATATAACAGTAATTGCCCACAGCTCAGTTCCCTAATGTGCCCACCTGAACTTCATGTGTGGTTCTCGCTGCTAACTTATGAACCAGCAGAGAGAATGTAAGTGTCCATTTGTGTAGCAAAATGACTTTACATGAAGATTCAGTATCGCCTTTAATGCAAGAAAGATACCTAGTAAAATGGGGGTTAAATTATAAAAAGTGAAATTACAGATAAATACAACTCACTGACAATAATAGACTTTGTGGTCTAAATCAATGTATAAATCTTAACAAACCCTCATTCCATTCATAAAACAAATATTTTTATCTGGACCTAGTAAGACAAATGTTTTTTTACCTATTTCAGTGCTGAAAATACATAAGCTTGCAAGATTTACAGAGAATTTTCAGAGATTTTCTTCTGTGTGTCATTTAGGCAGCTGATCCAGCTGCTAGGCTGTTCTTTCATCCCATTATTTTGACTCTGCAGACTCCCTGATTACAAGTGGGAGTCCAGTTCTTGTTTCCTGCACCTATTCCAACAAAATCCTCAGTGGGAGGAAACTGAAGAATATAAAGGACTTGCAGGCAGGTCCTGGCAGAGCAGGAAGGGGGAAGGAAACCAAAATATTTGGCTTTAGCAAGATCTTGAAGTCTGTGACAAATTGCTACATTGCATGATTCTCTTGAGCGAAGTGAATGGGGATGTTTGCTGTAGTTTCAGGTTGTTTGCAGCTTCTTCAGTTAAGACTTTGTGAGCTCACACCTAGGTTATGTTTCCAAGATCATCTCTGCTGGTATGTGTGCTTAGGGAGACATTTTTTCTAAATGAAAGCTGAAGTTTTGCAGGATAATTATGGCAATAAGGGGTGACATCTGTAACAAAATGCAAGTTTGGAATTCACAGCTCCTTGGTTTAAGAGCAGATTTAGATGTATGTATCTTAAATACAAACAAACAAAAAAAACCCAAAAAAACCCCACAACATTAAAGGTTTGCATTACAAAAACTTCACTTACTTCCTCCACCTTCATCCTAACATCCAGTCAGTGTTTGCTGTGCTGAGGAACTTAGAAGTTGAGTTTAAGGACAGAACTGTCTGTGGCTTTTCTTGCACACTTGCAGTGCTTACCTATGTGACCTAAATGATAAATTGTTTAGAAGGGGTAGAGAATTGGCCTGAGATAGCCTTTTTGTGGGCTAACATGCCATGGTGTGTAGTAGCATTGACCCTCCCCTCCACTCTTTGGTCCCCGCTGCAGAAATACCATCAGAACTTAAAATCCTTCAGAGAGAGACAGAGCTGGATTCCTGCCTTAGAGGTGTCAGGGAAACCTACCCAATTAACTCCTTGCTTTTCTAAGAAGCAGTGCTTGTACTGGGGTTTGGAAGAAATTGTTCATGTTGAGGCATTACGGCACTTCTCTCAATATTTTTTCCCTACTCTTAACCATTGTTTGACTCTTAGTGACAAGGATTATTTGATCCTTTGAACGCTTGTTTTAGGGATAAAAAGCCTATTTCCCTTAGGGTGTCTGTTAAAGACCTGTGTTAGGACTAATAACTTCAGTCACATTGTTCTCACATGGTGACTGGTTAGGAATCTTCTATTGAAAAGTCTATACTTGGTCAATGTTAAGTTGAAAATGTTGCATAGTTTCCTGACTGCATTCATACTCCTGACTTCATCTGTCAAAAGGACTTTGACACTTAGGTCCAGGCAGACCTATTAAATACTTTCCTTGGATTATTCTGCAGCTGGGAAAGTTACTACTTGCCTATGCACTATCTCAGAGTGATGCCTTTGGGACACTGAAGTATTCCAGCCTTCATAGATGAGTTCCTTTCTCCCCTGTGCTTTGCTCACAGACAGAAAGCCATCACCTCTTCCTGTCTGCCTCTGTAGGTCTGCAGAAAATAGAGGAAACAGAGACAGTAGCTGAACTGAAAAGCCAGATGGTTTCTAGTGAGATGTTGAGAGTAATAGATGCTTTTTCACCCCAATCTTTAAATGCAGAGATAATTTTAGGGGGAAAAAAGTATTTCTGCAATGCAAATAGGAAAGCCTTTCACATGTGGCAAAAGGGTTGCAATTCACAACATAGTCTGTTTCTTTGCTTACAGTTTGAAGCTTTAGAAGTACTAAAGTTAAGGAGAGCCTAAGATGTTTCTTCTTAAACACTTAAGGATAGGAAAAGATGTGTGAGGGTAATCATCTTGATTAAAAATCTGTTGATCTTATTCACAGGTAGGTTTGTTTCAAGATGTCAAAAAGAGATTTTGCTGATTTGGGCTGAAACTAATACTCTATGTTTATCATTCCTCTTTCCTGTCACTGTCAAATTTTCATTGTTTCACAAAGTAAATTCAGTGCCAGACAGCAAGTGTTAATGTTTCGTAATTTCTTTTTCCAGAGGACGTCACTCTTCTTGAAATGAATGGGACAGAGATGCTGTTTGGTTGCGTGGAACGCTGGGTTATTGGGTGTGCCTCTGCTAATAAGACGCATTCTGCTGTAGGCATTTAATTGTTCTCGAAAACAACATTTATCCTTGTAGGAACAGAATGAGGAACAGGTGAAAATCTCAAAAAAAGGAGATGTCAATGTCAAGGGAGCAGATGGTCCATGTTCGTTAAAACAAACAAGTTAGAATTAATACCAGGTTAAGCAGAGGCAACACCCATTTTGCTTATTAAGCTTAGTTCCTGAATCCTTGTCCACCTTTGATTTCCCTTTTGTATATTAAAATGCAATTTCTACTTCTGTCTTACTGCTTGTGAAAAGGGAGGTGGAATATACACTGTAGAGTGTAGGAGCTGATGAATCAGTCGGTATTTAGGACCTTTTTATTACTTAGCGAACAACATTAAGTGTAAAAGTGTAAGTTAAGTGTACAAGAAATTTTAAATATCTAAATTTCCCAAATCTGATACGAAATTAAGTGTTCAAGTGAGTAGTTAAATTCAGAATTGTTTGACTTTGTGCTGCAGTCACTGTATTAGCTGTGCCATGCCATACCACTATGAGAATGAGGTCACAAAACAGAGGACATTGAAATCACGTTTCATACAAATGTAGGAGGAATCCCAAATTCAACAGTAAACAAGGTTGAAAAGGAAGGCAGCACAGTAAGAGCAAGAAAAGATGCTCAAGTTTCCCGCAGTTCCTGCCTCATTGTTTATTCCAGCTTCCTGCTTTTTCAGTTTGCCTCTCAAGCCTTTCTTGTGCATATACATAGATTATAGTATGCAGAAGACTAAGAATAAGCTGAAGGCAGAAACTGACTTAATGAAGACATTCTTGTGATAGAGAAAAGATTTTGTTGTCCACAGATGCGCAAAGAAAAATAGAAAAGCAGCTGCCCTTAGAAATGGAGTAAAAGTAGAGATGAGTGCCACGTCATGATGCTTTAGTCAAAATCTGATGTCTTTGAGAGGATCTGCACTGTTGTACAGGGATATAACCAAGAGGAGAAACAATAAGGTTCTGCTGGAAAAATACTGCAAGTCTCATGTCTTAGAAACTGTCCTGAATAGTGATGACTTTTTGTCAACTTTCAGCTGGAGAAGAAGGATAAAAGGAAATAGCTTTCAACTATTCTGCTATGGATGACAATATTAATAATCAGTTTCATGTAAAAAACTTCTGTTTCCTTAAGACCAAGCTATAGAGGTATAGTCGTGCGCTGTCATCTTCCAGAGGAAGATTCTGAAGGGCAGAGGTCCTCAACTCATTAGTTTCCCTATCTCCTCTGCGGGTAGTTACTTTGTCTTTTCTGAGAGCTTTTGTGGGCAGAGACAGCATAAAGGTGATAGAAGAAATTTATGTGGTAAGTGTAGTGGGTAGGTGAGATGAAGTGGAGCTGAGATACAGCAATCAAGTGAAGGCTTCCTGGGTCACCTGGCCTGCAGAATTAAGAAACTAGGGATGTAGTTAGTCAGAAACGAGTTATTAAATTTACAGATTATCTGCACTACACCCATGAAGTCGTGAGCACTGGAGTTTGGGTGAACTGGGATGGCTTATTTTATTCCTTGCACTATCTGTTTAAAGCATCAACTAAAACATTCATGAGAGCAAATACAGCTGGTGGCATTTGGGCTGTGGAAATTATAGTTTGTAATACTTTTCTAATAGTAATTTGAGAGCTTAAAGAATTATATGACTAATATTTCAATCGGGCACTTAAAACCTTCACGTTTCATGAAAGAATTTTTTTTTACACAGCCTTGATTAAATAGCCAAAAATATTATAGGATTTCTCTGAAGCACTAGCCATGGCTGCAGCAATATACCCGGTGAAATAGATCAGTGGTCCAATCTGCTTTGACAACTCCTATGTAACTAAAAATAGGAGAAATAGAAGAGAAAATTTGTAGGGCTGGTAGTGGCTTGTATTTTTCAATAATTTATCAAGATTCGAGAGCACAGATTTCCTTTGGGAAATATTAGTTCTTAGGTTTACAAAGTGCCTCAGTTGTAAATACCCATAAAAATGACAATTTGGTAGGTCGTATTTATTCTTAAGCGGGTCAAAGGACATTAGCGTATTCCTACTATATAAATCTGTCAAGTACAGATTTTCTTTATGCTCCCAAATCACAAAAGCGCCTCTTACAGTCAAGGAGAAAATGTCGCATTATTGCCAATCAAGGACAACAAGCAAGCATATCGATCTCTACCCAATAACTTTTGCCCTGCTCGCTAGGTTTTTATCACTGAAACTGGACACATCAAGGGATTGGATTTAATATATACATATAGTGCTGATTTATTACAGGAGGAGAAATACAGTCTGGCCTTACTTCTAGCTCAATATTTTAAAACTTATTTTATTCCTTGCATGGAAGCTTGCAATGGCTTTTTCTACAAAGTGTGTAACTTTCAGATATCCCTGGATGTGCGCAAATCTTCAGCTCGCATAGGTACATTGACTGCTAAATGTGTACATGCATCTTGCATTTGGTGGTCTTACAGTCTTGAGTCTTGATTTTGAGGGTTTTTGTATGTGGAATTCTGTAGCAGGGTTGCTGTTGGTTTCAGAGAGGCATAACTGAAGATAAGCTTTGGGACATTGGAGAGCATATAGGCACAAAAGGTCTGAATGCTGCTTGCCGAGCCTGGTCTGAAGATGTGTTGGCTTTCATCTCATCTGTGGAGCTGTGTATGTAAAGCCTTATGTATAAGGGCTGTTTACCAGTCACAGATACTGGAATGCAGCAGGGGGCTAGCATTGTCCTTCTTGGTGTTTCTGTGTTCTATCTCTTGTTGATGAAACTTCTTATTTTTTGATCATTTTTTTGTTGATTGCTGCAGAGAATTTGGCCTGCTCTACAAACACAGAATCTTTGAACTCTCTGTGTACAGTGGTGACCATGGCTATGTGAGAGGTATGATCAATGAATTACTTCTTGGAAGACAAGTGCATCTACAAAACTGAAGGGAACAATCTTCATTACAGAATTACAGAGCAGTGGAGGCTGGAAGGAGCATCATCTAGTCCAACCCCCCAGCTCGAATCAGGGTCAACTAGAACGTGTTGCTCAGGATCTTGTCCAGACAGGTTTTGAATATCTGCAAGGATGGAGTTTCCACAACATCTCTGGGTAACCTGTTCGGGTATTTCAGTGTTCAAGGATAAACTAGTGAGTTAAAAACACAGGCCATGTACATCAGCAGGAGCAGATACCTGCTAATGGTGTTATGATAAATGTATGAAGTGAATATCCCAGAGAGCAGCCAGCTCTCTGTTATTGTGTAATTATAAGTCCTGCCGGCTTTTTTACCTATCTGGGCAAAAGACATGAGTTTTGATTGCTCTTTGGCTTCTTAAGAGCTGGGCAACCCTTCCATAGCATAAATGGATGCATAAATAGCTGATGGATTTGCTGCTCATGTTCATAACAATGTGGAGGGAGCTGGAAAGGCCATATCCCACTCCGTGTTATTTCCTGATGGAGCGGGCAGAGGGACGTATGGTAAATTTCTCCAGATGTGTCCTTCCCCAAATAGGCATTCTGTTGAGAGGTTATATTCAAAGATTCTGTATGTTTGTCAAGATTTCCAGACGTCTAGTGTTCCCAACCTGTTCTCGGCACATGAGCAAATCCTTTCTACCGTGCATGTATAGCAAATCTGGCACTTAGTGGAAATGCCCACTGCACATGATGTGCACACTCACAGTAATCTGATGTGGCTAGGGCTCTTGTGCATGTGCCCTCCTGTGGATTTTCACAAGCACCACAAATTGGATGTGTCCCAAACATTTTGTATTTACTGTGTATGTTCAGACCATCTGTGCAACACATGTACCACAGGTCTAGTGATTCTTTAAGGGTTGGACAAAATACACACACAACACAACTCCTTGTGATGCATTTCAGTATAGGAGGAGTTCAGAGCAGGATCATGGCACACTCAGAAATCATGCTTTTCACTAGGAACCTCTAGGAAGAATTCTGCCATAGGAAGAAGCTGATTTTTGGTTCTTCAGTCTCCTGACTTGTCACATATAATTGTCCAGTAAGCCTTATCCTACCTTCAGTGTGCTTTCCTGTTGCACAAATTTAGGAAGGATCTGAGAAGGCAGTGGGTTTTGATTTTGGGCGAGGGAAGGGTGTCTTGACTGGAACATATTTTCTTCACCAATGTGAATTCAAGCCAGAAGAGGAGATAAAGAGGGTGAACAACTTGGAGTTGAGAGGAAAATATGACCCAGGGTCCACATTATCCATTTCCAGTGTCAGATGGAAAAGTTGAGCTTTGCCAGCTGCCTTCAGATCACCTCTCAGAATCAGGCCCAGAATGAGAATGTTACAACTACTTCCCTGCAATTCTCGCCTTTCCAGGTAAATACAGAAAGCTGAGAGCAATAATGAATCATGACTTCCTTCCATCCAAAGAGCCTTGGGCTTTTTGCCCCTCCAAACATTTAACTTACTTGCAGGGCTGACAGAAAAGCAGTAGATTTTTTTTTTTTTTTTTCCAAATATCCATTTGCCTTTCCATTTATCTACTTTGATCTAAAATATAGAACCTGATGGATGCCCTAGGTAAATCAAACATTTTCTGTCTGCCAAAACGGTTTTGCAAATGCTTATTTCATGCCATTACCATTTTTCTGTTTCTAGCAGTAAATCAAAAAGTATCAGCCATTCATCCACTTTAAAAGTAATGCCTTTCCTTTGCATAATTACACATACCCAGTGGAGATCTGTATGCACAGTAAATCTATTCCTTTAAAAGGTTTTGCCTTAAGTACCACAGTGACATAAATTGGTGTAGCACAAATTTATTTATTTAAAAGGTTTATTCTTTTAACTGATTGGGTAACTGTTATACTTCTATTGTTTGATTTGGGTGGGGAGGGCTTTTATTAATGTATTGGATTTAATTCTGCAGCAGATTTTTATGTAGAAAGGTCTTGCTCCTTACAGGATTTGTAGCAATTGATGTGTGTGTGTAATTTATTCTCATTACTGGTTTATTCTTAACTGGTGTTCAGGGGGTCTTCACTATATCTCCAGTAGATCCTTGAGAATTAAGTAGTTTAACAAATGTAATGAGCAAATCTGAAAGAATCACACGTAGAGAAGTGTATGTATTTGGACATTACCTCTCCAAATTTGCAAATAACAGAAGTATGGTATTAAAAATGAGTGAAAAATTGCCAAAAATAAATGTCTTCAGTAATAAGTACCCCAGACAGTATTTTGGCAAAGAAAATATTTAAAAAAATTGGTCTTTTCATCATTCTTATGTAAACTTGCTCATCTTTGTAAGTCATGCTTGTAGCTCTCAAGGGTGTCAAACCTAAAGCAGACAAGCCCAGCTTGTGGAAGCCTGGGAGTGAAATGATGAATTTTTTAGCAGATCCAAGTTTATTTTTAGGCTTTATAGAATTATCTTTCATTTCCCTGTGAGTGAAATTGTAGGAAGTGTCTTTAAAAAAATTAAATTAAAAACTTTACCAGAATAGCAAAAAGTAGCAAAACACCGGAACCTAACTACAGTTGAGCACGTAAACATATCCCGATTGCATTTGAAATTGTGGCTACAGTATAACCCTGCAAATATTTACATAAATGTTCAGTTTAATGCATGTGAGAATTCTTGAGACGTGCACCAAGTCTGAGGATACACCAGATTGCAAGTTAGGTTATGACATGAGTGATGTCATGGAGAACTAAACAAAATTTCTAGTGTGAATGTATTTTCTGTGGATATATTTTCCATGGTACTGGATGTGAAAGTGAAATTCAAGGTGGCCGTATTTTGTCAGGTTATGCAATAAAAACATGCAGAAACATTTTGGGGATAGGATGGTTCATAAGAAGGTTTTGGGTCTTGAATCTTACTTGGTTAATGAAGGTAATTTCATTAACACAACCAAAATACTCAACCCTGTGATTTCACACTATCCATTTCAAAATGTTATCTTTTTTTGCTGGTATTACAGAGCTGTCGACACTCTTTCCTACAGTTGGAAAGGAAAAACTGCTTTAATATCCAAGGCAAACCTGGGAAAAATACCATGGGCCTGGGATGAGAAGATGCATATGATAATTACAGATCTAGCAAGGGCTGTATATTGGAGGGAGAAAGTTCATTACATGCAGCTCCACCTCCCATGTCCATTAAGGTCACTCTTTTGAGATTTCATCTAAAGTGGCTCTGGCTTTTTGGGGTCTTTTTCTAATACATTAAGTAGATCAGAGTTGCCAACTGTCCTTTTTGGTCAGAATTTATGGTGGTGGTTGCAACCATACAGCTTCACAACGGTATTGGGGAACAGTAACAAATGCTGTGCAGAGGGGCTTTGGGAGTCAAGGGAAATACCCCATTCAAACATTAGGGAGCAGGTTCGGTACTGGTGTGTTGATTTGAGTTGATTTACATACTCTGAAAGTCTTACTCTGATTCTTGTTTTATATCAGTTCTATCCATTCCATTTCAGACTAATACTGATCTGTGACAGTAAATAGCAATCTTTCTGTAGTATTTAGGTTGATGCATAAAGATATACAGTATAGTCCAACTGTTTCAGCCAACCTGAGTAACATTTACAGAGATGTATGCCCTGAGTAGGAAGAAAAAGGACTCTTAACTGGTTTGTAATGGTTCTTGATAATTTTAAGGGCAGGATTGTATGACGTAGTTGCCTGTGGTAGAGACTGGATTAGTAAATGACAAAGATGCCTCTTTGAATCCCCTGTCCTAGAATGTGCTCATGGGAGCTGCTGACTGGGAATGCTGGAGACTGCAGCCTTCCCCACTGAAACAGCCTTCCCTCTGTTCTGCAGTTGGGAACCAGAGCAGCCACCTTAAAGGGTGAGAGAGTACCTCAGCTCCCAAACTGGCTTAATCTTTGTCTTCCCATGCTGTTTGCATCGATGCTAATCAATGTTAATTATGGTAGTGGGGCTTGTGATGTACTCATTATAAGAGCCATCCTATTTTTCTGCACTTGTACAGTCTGTAACACAATAGAGCACTGATTGGGGTTCCCTAGATGCTACAAATAGTAAGACAAATTGTTATAATAATGAATATGTGGTTCATGGCGTAAGACTACCAAACTCAGTTCATACAGCCTGCTGAAGCATCACTTGATAATTCTCTTTGCTGTTACCACTAACTATGGCATACTGGATATGTCTTGACAGTTGGGGCCTCAGGGCAGTAAACCATTTAAGCTTTTGTTCGTGTTTAAATAGGTGCTTGTTTTTAAATTTGCATTTGAGTCTGTGGTTGTCAGTGTAAATAATATATGCTTGAAATTAAGCCTGTGCTTAAAAACTCTTCTGATTCAGCATCCTTATTGTACAGGGTTCGTTATCCCACCACCACTGCGATGCCTATACTGGGAGTTGACGGGCACTGAAGGACGGTGTGCCAGGGTATATGTTTCTTTCCTAGGCTGAAGGTTATAGGTGCAAGAGTGGGAAGATGCTTCTGCCCAAGAGCTGAGCAGGTTGGGTGTAGGTTGTGGCAAGGGTTCCCACCTCCTGCAGGGGCTGGAAGTGGGTGGAAACCCAGAGCATGGAGCTGATGCTTTCCTTGCTGTAGAGGCTGCAGTCCTCTTCCCACTGTGACAGTGCTGGACACCCTTGTACTAAGAGCTGATACCTGACAGGTGCAGTCTCCTGTGATGAATTTGGTTCAGTGCTACTGTTATCATCACTGGGAATTTCAGCACCATTGTTTATATGCATTAATTGGTATAAATAATTACTATTTGGCCCCTGACTCTGCATCCCCAGGCCTTACCCTTGTGAGTTCCAGTAACTTAAATAGTCCCGTAATTTTTTTTTTTTCCAAATAAAGTGTCCCACAAAGAGTCCCTTATTGCTTGTTACCTGTTTTGTTATGGATCTTGGTTCTAGTCTCATTTTTTCAATTCCCACCAGACTGCATGCCTGGATTTTAGTTATCTATATGCAGTTTAGGCATGTGATTATCTGCCTGACTCTAGTTAGTTCTCTGTTGTGTATCACACTGTATTTACTAAGCCTGTGTAACAAAAATGTTTTAAATCGTTAACGTGTTATTAGCTCTCTTGAGTGTGTATGTTGTTTTAAAAGGAATTTGAGCCAGTGTTGAGTTGCTTCTATGTTTGTAATTAATTTAAAGTATTTAGTATAGCAGCTAGATTTTTCCCTGTTAACTGTGCTTTACTGAAATCTCATGATCTACAGCACACCCTAGTGATATCTGGAAATCATGAAGTTAGACCCAGTCAATTTTCCTTCCTTTTTGATGAAGCAAAGTCTTTAGGACTCCACTAAGCAAAGTCCAGGAAACTAAATGCCTTCGTGTCCTAGATGGGAAGTGGGTTGAATCCCTTGGTTTATAAAACAAAAAGCAGCCTTAGAAATTCAGACTACAGGATATTCTTTTGTGAAAAGAACATCTGTATAATGAGTTTATCCGGTTTGCAATCTTAATGTTGGGTGTATTTTACAACAGACCATGGGGAAAAGCAGCCCAGGGTTGTGTGAGAAGAGAGGAGAGTATTTGTTGGGTTCCCTTTCAGACCAGAGAGAGCAACCAGCTGTAAATAAAGCATTGTGGAGGAAACCTGCAGGCAGTCTTTACAGGTCAGAAGCCCGAATGATCATTTACTGTCTTATGGCCAGAACATTAAAATTTATGCTAGATATTCAGTTCCTCCTTTCGCAGATGGTTAGGTCACTTGGTTTTTCAGGTGATGGTACCAATATTTAGTTTTCAGTGGCCAGCGGGCCCCATATGATCCTCCAGATGTGCACCTACCTAACTTTTTAGGCTACCTTTTTTTGTATTTCTGTATTTCAGTCATTTGATTTCTTTATAATTGTCTGAATGCACAGAATGACAAGGGTTCTGAACTGGATGCTGTTGACCCCCGGGTGGGGTAAGAGGAGAAAGCAGGTTTGAGAAGGACTCTGAGAAAGAAGTGTAATTAAATAGTAAAGAAGGCAAATATTTATCAGAGGTGAAATCAATTTGGTGATGTGTGGATAACACTGAACGGAAGTGAAACTAGTATGAGCATCAGAGAAGAGTATAAGCCTTATAAGTTATGGTGGTTGAAGTTAACCCTCATATGAGTTCTCAAAGCGAAACAGAATTCATCAGAGAAACGCGAGTTAAGTGTTCTAACCTCCCAGCATGTGAAAGCTGTACTGAGTATCCGCTGCAGATGCTGTCAAGCACTCGGGCGGCTTGTGCAAGTTCAGTATGCCTGTAGAGTTGTTGTTGTTAGCTGTGTGTGCTTAAGCTGCAGACAACTAAGCTATCCCAGAAAAAGCAGGTTTGGCCAGCAGACAAGCAGTCCTGAGGCTGTTGTTACTTTCATGAAGGGCCATGAAACCCTGACAAGTGCAAGGCAGCCTATACCAGTACCCTTGACCAGCTTGCAGCTCCAGCTTGGCGCAACTGAAGATCTGATCCTGTATCTCTGTTACATGTACAGAGCATTACTTATCGATGTAAGGCAAAGCTAAAGGTGGGGTCCTGCTTTCTGGCTCACTCACACAGGAGAAATCTAGTATTTTGGGGAGAGACAAGTTTCCTCTCAGACCTCTGCATTTCACTCTTGTCAGGTAATCCAGACAATAATGGAAATGAGCATTTTGTTTTATGTAAGTAAAAACAAAAAGTTTGCAATAATTTATGGTATTTATTTAAATGACATGCAAATTACTTTGTGAAACTTAGGGGGGAAAGTAGCACAACTGAAACAGCACAATTGTTTCCAAGAACATTCATTTCAAATCCACATACAATATTTCATTCATGCTTAATTATTTCCCCAATGCCAGTCTAAGCATTACTTGTTTCCTTTGTCTTTTTGCTTTTGCATGCAGTGTGATTAGCAAAACTGCCTGTGCTCTACCAACTTCTGCACATATGGGGTTTAGCCTCATTGTTTAAGGGGTGGAGCAACAAGCAATATGAACACTCATGCTGCCAAATTTGGCACACGTGAGCCCTCCAAAGTATACAGATATCACCCGTTTCATTTAAATCCCTGTCCATATTATGCGTTGCTACCATAATGGCAACTCCATTGTCTGGGTGTATTATTTGAAGCAGCTTTTCTCCCTTTGTTTGTGCACTGTAATCCTTGAGGTTTCTGTAGTCATCGTGAGCAGCTTACTTGAAAGGAATCACTTAGCTCTCACAGATCACTCTCTCTGAACCTGCTGGCAAAGGAACGGGCCATGACTAAAGCATGAGACCTGTGATCTTTCTGAAGAAAATCTCTTCAGTAGAGTTTATAATTTGTTGCTTTCATGGGGCTCTGTTCTCAGGGTTTGGACTCAGTGTTATCTTTCGTCCCCCATGGATTTTTCCACAAGGCATGATGGGAATGTAGGCTGAAAAAAAGAGTAATAATGCTGGCTGTGGATGTGTACCCTAACAACAATTTACATACGCTTCAAATACTGGCAAAGGGAGACATCTACTGTTTGACAGAAATTAAGGACAGTTGTTTATTCTAATTGCAGCAAAATCTTAGCCTTTTATTATTCCGTAGTATAGAGATTGGCACATCCTGCTGTGAGTCTTTTCAACAGACTTTTGAGAACTTAATGCTTGTCTACTTAGGGCAGAATGAAAGATCCCCTGGAACTTACCATAGAGAAGGGGCTGCCCAGTTTTTTCCCTTTATAGCATTCAGTCATCTGCTTGGTCAATGCTCTCTGCTCCAGTGGCCCTTGTCTCTCATGGTTGTGTATATGCATGCTGTTGCAGGTAAAGGCATTTGGTATTAGCTGTTCTTTATGCCCGTTACCGGTTTTGAATGCACATCATTTTACTCCTGAGACAGTAATTTATGACATTAAGGCAGTGGTTCCAAAACTGAGGTCTGCAGAAAGCCAGCAAAGGGCCTTTTTGTAGTTTGCAAAGAGTTCCCAGTTCTTTTTGTTTCCAAAGTCTAGATCACATTATAGGATAACTATAAATATGGTCTAAACACTGCTCTTCATTTAGCTTAGCAGTAGCTCTTTAGACAACCCTGTTGTAGCCACATAAGCATTATGTGTGATCCCAAATGGTGACACCCTTGTGATTCCAAGTGAAGCAGAGAGGTGACCCAGGAGGCAGTATTAAAATATAACACACTGAACTGTGTATATCTGAAAATCCCACTGTAACACATTTGAGTATTTGCAGTGACTTCTGGAAGCTTTGAACCTGGTCCATCATTGTAGAGAGTGATTCAAATTCACCTTTCCATCATCTTGCCTCCAACCTATCACATGAGAAAAGAAAATCAAGCATACAATCTGTACAAGCTGGCCTCTTCCCTTCTACCCTACTACGGAGCTGGCTGCGAGCTCCCTTCTTGTCTGACACATTATCAGAACTCAGACCCAAGAAGGCTGGAGAAAATTATTCTATGTTCCCAGAAGAACAGGAAACTTAGTCTAACAGCTTTGTAAAATTTGGGCTCTCATTCAGCACCCATGAAGTCAGTGTAAGATTGGAAGTGAAGTCAGCCAAAGACCCTTGACTCTGATGGGACTTAGGTCAGCTTGTTTGTGCTTACTCTTTGTGTCTCCAAAGTGTACTGTATGTTTGGGGCCAGAATTATATGTAGCTGAACATTCACTATTCTCAGACTTCACAAACACCAGGTTATGGTACAGATTTGTCACATCACTGAATAGTATCAAGCATGGAAATCTATCACTGATGTTATTCCAGACACCTTCAAATGTCATCTGTCCATCCTTGTTACTAGAATGCTTTATTCCTTGACTGAATTTACAATACACATTTTAGATCTGATTTTGAACTTCATCTACTTTATGTATGTCCTTTAATTTTAACTTTGCAGGTATTTTGTGTAGCTATTTATAAACCAGGATTTTAGTTCCACTTCAGTGTTCATACATGCTATAACAGAAACACGTAAACTAATTTCAGGACACTGACTTTTACGTTCAGATTTGCTGTAGCTTTTTTCTGAAAAGGTCACAAAATGGCTACTCTGTACTAGTAAACACAATTACTGAATTAGGCTGCTGAAAAAGTAATAAAACAGCATAAAATATTACTATAATAAGAGTCTAAAAGAGCAGAAGATAGGTATACCCTTTGCAGTTAAGAATATGCCCTAAATATCTTTAACAAGATGTGCTTTATTCCAAAGCACCAGCCTATATTTTTGGATCATCTTTCAAGACTGAGATGATACAAGGCAATTAATAGTGTTTTGTGACCTTCTGTGGCAGTAGTCCATCTTTTTGGCATTGAAACCGATTTTGCCCAACATGATATTTTATCACCTGAGAGTGTGCGGGGAGACCAAAGAAGCACCTTTCACAGCAGCGATGGAATGATTTAATTCAGTCACACTGTTCTTCAAATTCACCATTTCCTACGAGCTGATGAGGCAAACCTCTTCTTTGCTTAATGTCACATAAGGTACATTGAAAGGCTGTGAAGAAACAGATGTTCTATATCTTCACTTCATATGCAAAAACCTGTTATATCCTTTATTTGCATTCAATTAGAAGTCAGACCCTGATGAATATCTAATGTAGGAAATGGGGAAAAGATTTGCCATCAAGCATATGCTTTGCTTGTAGTGGATCTCTGTAACATGCTATTGTGTTGTCCAGTAGTGATTCGGTCATTTTTACTATGTTATTTACACCTGCATGCACAGAGGTGAAGAGTGTTAATAGGTGAAAATCGGAGTTAGGTTCCTGGTTTTAGAAACGTTACCTTTTCTCATTGCACAGAGTTCTGGAGAAAGCGCCATTCCTTTTAAACAGCCATTCTGCAGTTGCAAAATTTCCCTTACTAAGTGGCTCCGTTTAAGGACTTAAATGCTATACCATTACTCTTATATTAATTTTCTCTTTCAATATAGGTTGTGCCTTGTTTGATCTTGTGAAGGTCACCATTTTCTTGGTAATTCAGAGTATAATATCAGAACTCAGAAGTTACAAAACTATATTGTTGTCAAGAAGGGAAGGTTCGAATTATAAATATAATATGAAGCAGAAGTGGCAGACTCTTTCAGAACAGATGCTGTTATTCCTGTGACCGTGTAAGAGGATGCATACCAGGGTTTTTTAGCATCCAGGGAGAGATGTAGGTTGTCTAGAGCCCTAGACATTAGACAGGGATAAGCAAAGGAGCTTTTCTTCACTGCAGCATAGGGTTTCCCAGACTCCTGGGGGAACCGATAGAAATCTCTTACCCTCCTGAACTTAGATATGATTAGAAACCTGCTTTGTTACATCTTCCATCCCCTTTCTTCTCTGTGGACCACTCCCATCACATGGTCTGGGGAACACATGACATTTCTTCCTTTTTCCTCTTTTGTCCTTGCTTTGATGTAACATTGTAAATGAAACCATCCTCACCAGTATCCAAGTGAACACATTGACACGAAAGGGAAATCTCAAGAGTATTCTTAGGTGCTTTGCAAACTTAGGCAAATTGATCTATATTACTTGCACATGCCTCAAGTTTTGAATGTTTTTTCCTGCCATTGTGATAGGAAGAAATTTAAAGATTTTAAGAAAAAGAAAAAATGCAACTTGATGAGATGATGAAACTAAGTCTGTCACATACAGTTGCCTAATCCTCGTGTTTTCTCCAGGAATCTCTGGCACAGATGAAAATTTAGAGAAACAGCTTTTTCCTGTCCAACAAGATTAAGTGCCATGTCTTAAAAAAATCTGTCAGGGTTTCCTGCGAAGGTAATAGGTATTGCAGATAATTGCATCAGGTATTTCTGGACAGTTCCTCCAGACTGAGCCTGCTCCTGATGGACATTTTCTCGTGACCCCGTAAGGAGCAGGCTGAAAGCCAGTGTGAATCATTCTGTTGGTAGCAACAGCCCATCTCCAGCTGAAATCTTTCGTGGCGCCCCTTGGCCTATCTCCTAGTATGTCAAAAGCTGTGGAAATATGCAGTGAACCCAGCACGCTGAGGACATGCTGAACTGCCTTGTGGTTATTTTGGCTTCTGCTGTATCTTAGGGAAGGAATTGACAGAAATCTGCCAAGTGGCTCACAAAACCGGAATGCCAGTGCACCATTGCTGTGGCTGATTTCTGATGCTTGCTTTTGAGAGGTGGCTTGAGGATTTTTGGGGGTGAAAGGGAATTTTTCTTCCCTCGTGATTTCTAGAAGTATAGAGTTCCTAGTAACCTGAAGGGGGAAAAAGATGAAAAACATCCTGATAAAGGAAATTAGATAGTGAATCAATGCTGATAAAGGGGACAAAAGGAACTACGATATAGGAATAACAATAATATCTAGTACTTATAAGAGCCCAGCATACTGCAGTGAATACAGTGAGATCCAGCAGGATCACCTTGAACTGCTCTCACTCCACTCCTAGAATGTACCAAGCAGTGAACGTTTATCTCGGGCACTAATGATTTGTTAAGAAGGGATGCTGAAATGCAGATAAATACACACTAGAATTACGGTGACAGATCCAGCCAGAGTACACAATCCTGTACAAGAGAACACAGGCAGCAGAGCTGTCCCTTCTCGCATTTAGGGTGACTTTTTCCCGAGCGGCGAGCTCCCCTGCGAGGGCGAGGTGTGGGTAGCCACCAGATGGAGCCCGCCGGGTAGCAAACCTGGTCAGGAGAAAATCCATCGCTGGTCTTGCTGCTTCAGTAAGACCGAAAATAGGACTTCTGTGCTGTTATTTAGCCCAAACTCACAGAATGTTTGGTGGAATGTGCGGTGTGCTGATTCATGTGTATTGGTTAAGGCTCACCAAGGAGAATAACGGGCAAGCCATCAGATGCTGGCTGGTAACTACGTACAGAATCAAATCTTAATCCAGCTGATTGCAATAACCAGATTGCCACTGACTTCAACAGAGTCGAATTTCTCCAAGAGTCTGGTACGATTTACAGCAGCGCATCCGTCTTTAAAGGATACACTCTGCACTGTTGTCTCACATTTTCATTTTAGTAACTTCTACCATGGAAAAAAAGATAGACCTAATAAATACCTGCTGATGTAGCCCTAATAACCTGTATTTATTTTTAACCGGAGTAATGAAGTAATGATTCAGTTTGGGATAGAGTGATAAAAATTCTCTCCTTCAGTGGTTGGCAGACTTAATTGCTTTTAATTTTCTTCCTTTGAAAGCTGCTTACAGCTGGAATTCGGGGTGTTACTTTTTAAAATGTACATGGCATTTTGATTCTTTGCTCATTTTAGGAATTACATTTGCTTTTTACATCCAAATCATAAAAATCAAGAGCACCAGTAGACCTGTAACATTTTGAGTTGTTACACAGAGAGTTATTTTATGTGATCGTATAAAGCATGGGGAGGTTAAGAAGTCCCCAGTGCAGCCACAGGAAAGGGACAAAAATTGTGAGTTATAGTCCTCCTTTTCCTCATCCTGCTTTTTCATCTTCTCAACAAGGAACCGAGGGGAGATGGTTTACCTTAAATCAGAAATGAAATCATAATAGAGGCTTAGTTGACAAAACCAAAACCCACTGTTAATAATCCATTCTTGGGAAACGGCAGCGTTTTTAACATTAGGCAGTAACTTTTCAAAGATTGTACTGGTGTTAAGAAACAGTGTGATATTTTAGGAGCCATATGTGACACAGCTGTTTAACACTGCTTCAGTGCAAAGCTTGTTTGATTGCATATGGTGCTGTATCGGACTAGCACGCTGCACTTTACCGAGCTGATGACTGAAATAAACCTGGATGTAAAGTATGCAAAAATATTCTTAGACGGTATTCTCAGATTAGGGCCAGGGATGTCCTAATAGCATTCTGCGGTAAGCACTCCCTTCCTTCCTCCCCCTGTAATAGCTCAGCTGGGATCAGGGGGTGCGTTTCCAGAACAGCGTACCTGAAAACGCTGTGACATTTTGTAACATCCTTCACAAGGGCTGTGTCCGCGCACAGGAGCGGCGGATGCTCCGCGGGGCGTGTTGTGCTGTTGCAAAATGAGCACCAAGCTCCCGGAGAGCGGTTACACCGCGCCCTGCCTCCGGCCTGGGCCTGGCCGGTGAGCGAGCACCGCGGCTCGGGGCGCACCGCCCGCCGCGGGGTCCGGGCCGGGTTTGCGCTCGGTGCCGCCGCGGGGGCAGGCGGGAGGAGGAGGCGGCACACCAACACCTATTGCCTAACGCCGCTCCGGGCGACGCGTTCTCCCCATGGAGCAAGCGCGGGAGCTGCTGTAGAGGCCGGCTGTAGCGGAGGGAGCCGGGCCCGCTCCCCGGGGCCTGCCGCCGCCCCGCTCCCAGGGCGCCCCGGCGGGCGCGGAGGTGAGGGCGGGCTCGGCGCTCCGCCGCGGGGCCGCCGCCGAGGCCGGCAGGGCGCCGCGGGCCCTGGGGCGGGCAGGGCAGGGGGCTGGGCTGCGCGGGGGTCGCCCCGCCGGGCCGCGCTCCTCCCCCGGCGCCGGCGCCGCAGCAGCCGTTGCCTGTCCGGCCTCCGGCGAGCCGGGCGCTGCGCGCACTGCCGGCTGAGGTAGGCGGCCTGGAAGCGGGAGAGGGAGGGAGGGAGGGAGGGAGGGGAGGGCCGGGTCGGCGCCGGCTCTGCCTGAGGGGGCCGGCAGCCGCGGCGGTGCGTGCCCCTGGCCGGGCGGGTCCCGCTGTCCCCTCCGCTTCCCCGGGAGCTTCCCCGGCCCGGCCCGGCCCGGTGTCAGCGGGGTTTGCTTTTGCAGCGGCCGGGAAGATTCCAGAAGGGGCCGGCTGCGGCAGCCGGGCGCTGCGGGGAGCGGGGCTGGGCGGCCGCGGCCCGCAGCCCGGCGGGTGCCGGGGCCGCCCCGGGAGGGCGGCATGGGGCGGCAGGGGCGCGGGGGAGCCCGGCGGGGCCCCTGGGGCAGGCCGTGCCCTGGCCGCCTCCCGGCGAGCCACCCGCCGCTCCGGCCTCTGGGGCCGCCCCTGGACCTGGGGGCGTTGTGTGGTTACGGCCGGACGAGCCTTAAAATTTACCTTCGGATCGGATTGGGTTAACTAATTTCTCTTTTCCCCAAGTTACGCTGCGGCTGTATCATCTTCTCAGCAATACTAAACCTGAAATTGGCGTTGTAGGAAAATAAAAAGAAACGTATCTGAAGTGTAATTAAATTTCGGCTGTTTGAAAGAGTTTATGATTACATTTTATGCTTAGTCTATTTTAGTCATAAAGATTTTAATAAATTTTAAAACATTGAGAACATGTTGATTAATTTTAATGAGCTGAAGTTTATGTTTTTGTAGTGAGTCGGGGAAAGCATCTTTAATTTTCAGGCTTAGTTCAGATTTTGAAGATACCACTGCAGTGTTCTGAGCCAAGCATCTCTACAGGGGAATAAGATCTGCTATTTATGTGTTTTCTAAGTCTCAGCTCTTTTTTCTTTATTAACTGGAAAGTCTTGATTGTTTTGGCTTCAGTTTCAGCTGGCTGATGCAAGCGACCTGTAACTCTTTATTTTTCGAATACTGCCTTCAAAATGGAGAAGCTGGCTAGGAAATTTTAAAAAATCCACCCTAAATTTATAAACTAAAAAGACATTGAGTAGATCTAAAAAAATTTAAGGGCTGAAGGAGTTATGGCCAGTCTTTCATAGATACTTTGTAATTTATCAGTCCAGGTAAGCGGGATATCCGAAGTGTCTAGGCAGGTTAGGCCCCAAATTTCCTTTAATCTTAGTGGGAGGAGATAATTCCCACTGAATGTTTACCTGCATTTTTAGGCATCCAAGAGCCTTGTAAAATCAGCTCCTGTGTTCCTAGAAGTAGTTTGTTCATATCCTGAGCAAATTTGTTGCCTCTTCTGGTAAATAAACCAATTAAATGCTTTGATAAATTTACGTGCTTTGATAAATACACAAAAGAAGAAAGTAAGCAATGCCCTTAAGGTCGCAGTGCTTATGAAACAATATTCTAATGTTCTTTTGTGCATTTCATTTGAATTCAGATTGTCTAGCAAATACATTAGTTTCTTACCGTCTCCTAATGCAATTAAAACTCAAAAAATTGAACATCTGAGTAAGTGTATAGTCAGCAACATAATTATAATATTACAATAAATATTTGTAGATATAGCGAATCCTCATGGTTGGGAAAGAAGAGTACCAAATACTGAGATAAGAATGGCAATCAGCATATTTTAATCTTTACACCAGTAAGTAGGAATGAATCACAGAATCACTAAGGTTGGAAAAGACCTTTAAGATCATCAAGTCCAACCATCAACCAACAAACCCCACCATGCCCATTAAACCATGTCCCATAATGCCTCGTCCACACGTTCCTTGAACACCTCCAGGGATGGTGACTCCACCACTTCCCTGGGCAGTTTATTCCAGTGTCCCACCACTCTCTCAGTTAAGAAATTTTTCCTAATAGCCAATCTAAACCTCCCCTGGTGCAACTTGAGGCCATTTCCTCTAGTCCTGTCACTAGTCACTTGGGAGAAAAGACCAACACCCACCTCTCTGCAACCCCCTTTCAGGTAATTGTAGAGAGCGATGAGGTCTCCCCTCAGCCTCCTCTTCTCCAGGCTGAACAACCTCAGCTTCCTCAGCCGCTCCTCAAAGACTTGTGCTCCAGACCCTTCACCAGCTTTGTTGCCCTTCTCTGGACACGCTCCAGCACCTCAATGTCTTCCTTGTAGTGAGGGGCCCAAAACTGAACACAGGATTCGAGATGCGGCCTCACCAGCACCGAGTACAGGGGCACAATCCTTAGCAAAATAACTGAAAATTACCAATGCAGAGCAGGGTTAAAATTGATGTATTTAAACCAAGTTTTACTGGCTGCTGATGCTAATCATGATTTAAATCAGACAGACCACCTGCTTTGCAGATTTTAAATACTAGGTTGGGCTTTAAAGGTAGGATTTTCAAAAAGTGATGATTTAGGAGCACAAATGCTACTCAAGCCACCAGTATGTGTATGGACCAGTGATAAGACAGTCCTCCTTTGCTGATAGGAATATCTTGATTCCCTGCCCATCCACCAGCTATTATTGAAATAGTTAATGAACTTCTGGCCTGTTTAATCATCAAGTCAGATCTTTGTGCATGCTGTTGTTTGTGAAGTTGTGTTCTTTAGTCTGTTCTCAGTTGCTGAGTATTTTGCATTTGGTTTTGCTCTAGTGCTGATCTCATATTTGTTGTTAAAAGTTGCAGTACAGATACAGTTGTTGCTGTACAGTTGAGACAGAAGAAATTGTCCTGGGTTATCTCCTGGGCATCTCTGCTTGCATAAATAGTTGCTATTGCTTGAAGTTTCAGTTTGAAGATCTACACAGATCGCGTGTATGCTTTCTAGCAGTTGTATGGAGATTCTCGCCCCACATTCTTATCACTGTATGGTGTCCACCAAGATAAAGTTAGCTCCTGGTAAGAGGACTCAGATCTATGTCTTCATTGCTTGGTAGGTTTGGAATTTGTCCTGTAGGTGGTTTTAGTTCTATGTGCATGGACATCATAGAGATGTTTACTGAAGAGTATACTCCGTTAACTCAACAGGAGGTTGTGAGGAGCAGAAAGGACAGCTCAGAGGTGGGCCAGGCTGTGTACTGGTTAGAATATCTCGTGTAGACATTTGGTAGTGTGTTTGTTTTTCTTTAAGTGGGACAGTGAGCCCAGGGGATAAACAGGCTTTTGCCTGTCTAAAGTCGTCATTCTGTGAAGGGGGAAGTAGAGTAATGAGATGGGAATGTTAAAAAGGAAAGCGCTGAAATGAGGTTCACACCACAGATCAATCTGGGGACCCTCTTTGGTTGTTTGCATTAATAGGACTTTCAGTGAGTTGGGTATGATGTGATCCTTTTGTTGTTCTAATTCTTTCTATGGCATTTTTCTTCTTAAGAAGTAATAAACTAGTTCTGAGAGGAGTGTACTTTCTAGTAAAACCCATTCATTGTAGGTTCAAAGGTGAGATAGAAATACATGATGTTATCATTCTTTTTGGATAGGTAGAGCAGGATCATTGCTTGCTTTGCTCCCTGGTCCCTGGGGTGAAAAAGAGAGCATCAGCTAATTTAGTCAGAAGTACAGAGTCCGACATCTCAGATGAGTACTTAGGGAGACCACAAAGAGAAGAGGAATGCAGCCACTGAATTACAGTAGAACAAAAAAGGAAGGTCTGTTATACAACAAATCTTGGTTTCCCGGCGACTTCATTTCCCAAAACTCTTGTTATTATTTTTTTCTAGAGGTGCTGAATATTCTCAATGCCATGTGAAGTCAGTAGGAGCTGGGGGGATTCAGCACCTCTGAAAGCCCAATTTTATGGATGTCACTGACATTTCTATCCCTCCCTTAGTGCAAATCCAGTATTTTACATTCCTAGCGTTTCTTAACATCTGGGTGGATTCTGTAGAAAATAATTCGGTGCTAGAATGAAATTGCACTTTTGTTTACTTGTCAGTTACACAATCAAAGTTTATAAATATTTTTTGCTGTCATCTGGTTCTGCCTCTGACCCATAAAACTTACAGCGTTTTTGTCAGCGGTGGCCACAGCAGCAGCAGTGGGTAGCCACGCTCTCTGTGGGCCTCTGCAGAAATGAGCGGGCTTAGATAGGCAGCAGCAGCAAATGAACGAGGTGAAAAAGTTTTAGTGTCGGAAGGATCGTTCTCAGGGTCAGGTATCTGCCCCATGCTGGGGACTTGTCACTGTGTGTAATGGGGGCTGAGGTCCCATCTGTCTGCCTCATCGTACAAACGAGAGTCGTTTCATGCGTCTGCTCTGAGTCCTGACCACCATACACTTACACCCCTGCATTTCTGATGTCCTGTCTCCAGAGCTCCCCATTTATTCCCGGTCCCAGGTCTCTCATCCGACTCCTGAAACCTGTTCCCTTCCTCGGGCTCTTCTTGCTTGCTATAGACAGCCTCCCACCTTCAGAAATCAGTGTGGAAGTGTTTAAGCACGTGACAAAACAGGGAGAAAAACTGATATGTGAAAACAAACAACTGATTTGTGGCAAGAATTAGGACAAGGAGAAAATACCTGACAGATTTGTCAGTTTGGAGAAGAGGAGGCTGAGGGGAGACCTTATCGCTCTCTACAACTACCTGAAAGGGGGTTGCAGAGAGGTGGGTGTTGGTCTCTTCTCCCAAGTGACTAGTGACAGGACAAGAGGAAATGGCCTCAAGTTGCGCCAGGGGAGGTTTAGACTGGATATTAGGAAAAATTTCTTTACGGAGAGAGTGGTGAAGCATTAGAACAGGCTGCCCAGGGAGGTGGTGGAGTCACCGTCACTGGAGGCATTCAAAAAACGTGTAGACGTGGCGTTGCAGGGCATGGTTTAGTGGGCATGGTGGGGTTGGGTTGATGGTTGGACTTGATGATCTTGCAGGTCTTTTCCAACCTTAACGATTCTGTGATTCAATTATAACGTGTTAGTTGCGGTAGCATCAGGTTCTGCTTCGCCTTTTTCCCGGAGCTGTGTGTGCTGCTGAACACACACGGTAGTTGCTCGAAGCAAAGGCAATGTGCTGTAGAATTAGGTAGAAACTTTAAGTCTCTCACTGCTGGTACTTGTCCTTGTTTGATCTTCTGAATTTGTCATAAAACCAGATTTTCCTGGTCTACTCTTGTGGTTTCATTTGCAGTTTCAGTAACCTTTAGCTGTTTGCACATAGGTTTAGTTTTCCCAGAAATGAAAGAGAAAGTGAATTTCATTTTTTCCTTTATTGAGTGTGCCTCTGTCCTTTTAGTCTCACAGACTCCTGAACTCTGTTTTTTCCTACAATTCCTTTAGCAGCAAGTTTTAATCCCTGTTGCAGCAATCAAAAGATAACTTGAAACATCTTTTACAGGATCTTAACTCGCCAAGATGCCCATCAATGTTGATGATGTGATGCAACTGTTCTGCCATCTCTCTCAGGAGAAGGGGATGAAAGCTGCTGTCAAACACTCTGGTCGAGGAGCACTGCTGGCAGGTGCAACAGCATTTATTGGGGGTCTGATGGGAGGTCCACCTGGAATCGCTGTAGGTAAGTGTGTTTTGCTTTAGGAACAAGAAGTGCGGTTAACTCCCTGAGTGAAGAAACTAGGAAGTCCGTGTAGTAGGTATGGATTGAAGGAAGGGGGTGTGCAGTGCTGAGCTTTCATGTAACTGGGCTTTTAACAAGATGCCATTTTATACGTCAGCTTTTTAGAAACGAGGCGTGCATCAGGAAGGCATGTGTCAGTGTTTCCTTCTAGGGTGATAGTGACCTTGCTGACTTTGACTCCTGTGCAGCAAACGGGAAGCAATCCAGAGGTCTGAGGTTGAGCTGGTGGGACCTTTGAAACCCTTTGAACAAGCTGTTAGCAAATTGTTTGCTTTCGGTGGGTAGAGCCCTGGTTCCCATCTGCTGAGGTACACTAGTGTCTGAGGTGTGGGACGAAACAGAGAGCAAGCTAACAGGCTCTGAGCTCGTTCGTGTAGGCTCTGCTCCAGCGCTGCGGTGGGGGAGTGAAGAGGAAAAGGGTGAGGCAGGGGTGAAGGAGCACAAAAGATGATGGTACCAGTCAGGGCAGATGTTGGTACCGAGCAGTGCAGAAGAAATAAAATTGGCGTGTAGAGCAAGGGTGAGTAAGTATTCTTAGTCAGCCTTAGCAAGGGACAGGATCATCTTCCTAATGATCTTATTTCAGATTATGTTTATTTCTGTATTTTAAAAGTACCTGCTATCCACTTCTTTGTGAACTTGTTTTTTTCCTCTGGAATTCGTCAGTCCCTGTCACTTTGCTTTTTTTTCCCTTGTATGGAAAATTACAGGAAGGCCAGAGTCCAGTAGTGAAGAGTTGTCTCTCCTCTGTATCTCTTGAATTAAGAGTTGTCTAGTTTGAAAGCTGCCATGTCACTGAAGTCATGTGGGCCTTGGGCCTTGAATGCTCCTTACTCCTGCAAGCAGTTCCAGCAATTTCATGGGCTTACTGGTATTGGAGTGAATTGCAGTACGCCTGTGTGAGGGTTAGCAAGGTTGAGTTACAAAAAATAAGCAAATAATATGTGAGGAGTGATAACAGAAAATGCAAAATGAAGTTGTGTATTTACTCCTCTTACAACTACAGAGCTTAATTAATAGTCAAAAATAATATTTTGACAAACATATGGCTGAAGTTATCAGGAACCAAGAAGTGAAATTAAGCTTTTGTAAGAAATTTGTAAGCTGTAAATCAGAAATAGAAGTAAAAATGTAAGTGGCCTCATTCTTGAGTGAGATGATGAGAAACACTGATGTTATTCGTGGATGCGTTTTCCCATTTTGTTTAAGTGTTTGTTTAAGCTTTCATAATGTCTCCCAGTCAAGCTCGGTGTTGTTCAGCCACTGATGAAGGCACTGGAACACGTATACCTATTACTGTATACCAAAACTATACAATAATAAGTGTAGTAAGTATATATAATAATAATAATAAGTACTAAGTATACCAAAAGCCATGTCCCAATTACAGTGCAACTAAATCAGAAGACTGTCATTGAACTTTGAAAATTGCAAAGGTAAATGACCCTGGGGTCATTGGGTTTTGGGACAGTTACAGGGACATTTGCAATCAAGTGCACTTTCACTTAAACAGCCTGGAATAGGTGTGGGACTGGATAGCACAGATTGTCCTTATTGCTGCCTTGCACCAAGAATTAGAGGATGAATTACCTTCCATTTGCAGTGGTCACTGGAGAAACTTGCAGGGTATCATGCTTTCTAAGGACTGCTTGCTCTGAGAAGAATGCATTGTGGATGTGTTGCTTGGGGGAAGAAGTGTGATCATGTAACAAATCTTGTCTCATTAAACTAGGAACTTAGACATCAATACTTTGAGTGGCTTTTGCATTAAGTGCCCCTAAATCAGTTATTGATGTTTTCATAAAAGTTCCTTGAAGATGAATTCAGCCATCATAGGCTTTCAAGTATTTCTGTGGTATCATGGGAAAAATTGCCAACTGAGTAAAATGTGCAAATTAAGGAATTTTTGTCTAATGAAAAACTGCATCCCTGTGAGTTCATAAATGACTTTCTAGGAGCAATCACTGGGTTGGGAATTTTGGAGGCAGGATCGGTTCTGATGCCCCTCCATTGTGAGGGTTCTCTTTCCTTCCACCAGGATGTCTTTGTCTCTGGGCAGCGGCGTCAGTCGCGTGAATTCCTGTCGGAGAGTGCTGTGTTGCGAGTTAGACTGGTAACTCTTTGAAAGAGAACAACCATCTAGGAGTGTAAGGCTGGTTTCTCAGAAGCAGCCGCAATCCCATCAGCTGTAGAGCATCCCTCTGCTGTTATCTTGATGACTTGGTACCACAATAATTACTGGGGCATTTCTTGGCCAGCTGGGGTGGGTGGTGCAGATGGGGTGTTGATTTGGTAGAGGAAAGCATGAATGTGTCTAAACCCACAAAACTGATGGGTTTGGTCTTTGAGAGCACCTTCTGAGGGGTGGACTTCAGAAGCAGAAAGCTTGGATCATTCTGGGAATCTCTAGTAAGAGATTATGAGTTAATGACACTGATAAGGCAGTTATTGGTCAGATATTTTCCTTGGGTATGGTTTTCTTTAGTAGTAGAGCTTATCCTGAAGAGACCAGTGCCCTAAGGAGTGTTATTTTGTTTCTGATTTCTAGCTTGAAGCTATTAGTGTTGATTGTGTCAAGAGTTCCTTTGTGATTGCTGTGGATGTAAAAAGCTTTAAAAGTCCATCTTGGTGCTTTGAACATAGTGTGTAAACCTAGTTAAAGTAAGCACATATGCAACTCTGCATTGATTTCTAATAAAGGTGGGAACGTCAATGAAGGCTGTGGGTAGAATTTCAGGTTTTAACATTAACTGGTAAAGAGTAACATATCTCTCTCTTTTCTAGGAGGAGCGTTTGGTGGATTGCTTGGTGCCTACATGACTACTGGACAGTTCAGGCCGGTCCCTCAGATTTTATTGGAATTACCTCCTGCTGAGCAGCAGAAACTCTATGATGAAGCCGTTGTTATTCTCAGGCGCTTAGACTGGACTGATATTGCTCAGCTGACTGCTCTTGTAATGGGAAATGCTAGTCTCCAGCAGAAGTTGACAGCAGTGCTGATAAATTACCTCTCCAAAGAGCTAAGAGCAGATATACAGTATGGAGAATAAACCTTTCCAGAGAAGGCTTTTTACAGTGTAATGAATTTTACTCTGACGATTGTGATTCTTCAACATAGAAATTATTAGTTATCAGTACTAATTATGATTGTAGGCAGATCTAAGTATTATTTTGGGGTTTGGGGTTGGATTTTTTTGTGTTTGTTTTGTTTTGTAAGGATAATTTACTACATTATCCTGACACTGACTTGCTATGTAATTTTGAATTACTCTGCGCTAGGACTGATTTCAGAATCACTTAAGGGAATTATGCTTCTCTTACGCTAATGTATCACTAGTTAAATTTTTCAAAGTCACTGTGTTTTATTTAGGAGATTTAATCCTGTTTGTGTAAGTGCTTTAATTTTCTTCTGTGAATGATATAGGTGCCAAAGTGGCTAGGGCACTTTGAAGAATTTTACCTACTGTCTGTTTCAGTCCTGCAAAAGAAAGTTATAAGGAAGTATGTTATTCTACTGTGAACTCAAAGATCTCAATCCTTACTTCCTTCTTTGTTGCATTTTTCTTGTAATTCTTGAGCTTTTTATTCCTTTCAGTAAGAAATGAAGTCAATGCCTAAACAAAATTTAAAGCAACAGGTAAATTAACTGTATGCAATTAGTAGTTCCTGGTGTCCTAGAATGGGAAGGCATGGCAAGAATACACTTTTAAAAAAATTTTAAAAATGGGGAGCTGAATCTGCCATTTTTGTACTATCCCTAGGATTAGGGTTGTCATTTCAGCATTGGTTTCTTGAATGAATCTGAACAGCTGGTCCTCTGTTTTCATTAAAATATTCATAAGAAACATCATAGTGAAGTGTTTTGCTTTAAAGTAAATGAACTCTTTAAGAACTGGGTACTGAAATTTGAGGAAGAAGGCAGCCTTGTAGTTGGCAGCAGTTGGCAGCAGCAGTGGTGGTGTGGGATGGCATGCCACCTGCAGTTAACACTGTAAGCTCTAAATGCAATGTTGCCGAATATCCCAGCCGGTTGTTCACCATTTGTTTCAAGGCACTTGTAAGACAAGTGCATAAGTAGAAAAATGTGCAGGTGTGCCTTCTTTTGTATGTAAAATCAAGTGAAACTGCTCTGATAATTTTATTTTTCTCCTAAAATAAAGATTTATCTGTGTGTGTGGTGAGGTTTCTGGAAGTTGAATTTTAAATGGTGAAGCTTTAAACTCAGAAGTTGCTATTGTATACATTTGATTAATTTACTTCTGCGAGTACAATTTGCCATTAATGAATTCAGTGTACTTTCCTGCCTGGAGTGCAGTGCAGTGATTGTTCTTCTCATCATTTGAAAACAGTTTTTCAGTGTTTCAGTGAAAGACAGATGGAAGTGAATGGTAAGTGGGCACTCCATACCCTGTCACAGCTTCATAAAGCCAAGCCTGAAATCAGTGTTTGTTCAGTTTCATTGACAAATTACACACACTGCAACTGGCTTTTTAAGACTTCACATGCTCTGTATATCCATTTTAAAATACTATTTTTATGAAGGCGGTTACTTTTATTTGCAATTTTCTGGTTATTTCACAAATTAAATTCACTCTTTCCAAAATAACACATTGCTAACAGCAGCAGATGATTGAATTGACACAGTAGGATGGAGCCTGCCATCTTATAATCAGCTGTTTGAACCCAGACATGAAAGAGCTTGACATCTGATTGTAAAGCAGGCCATAGGAAAGATGTTGGTTTCAATTAATTTATAATAGTATCCGTTATTTAAACAGATCATTAGCAGATTTCAGAGTGGTTTCAGACATCTATCATCACTCCCATTTTACAGGTATTCATAAATTGGAGCCCAAATGTAGGTAGTGACTTGATTTTTATCACTTGTGTCAGTGTCATAGCCATGAACGGAGCTTAAACTATGTGAGTCCTAGTCCTGGACTCTGTTACTCTATTTCTTAAGGTATTCTTTCAAATGCTTTTTATTAACACTTAGAAATTATAAACTGGTTTTAATTACAATCTTTCAGCCTTCACTGTTGTATGAAGGGGGCTTGTGTCATATGGGTACCAATAGAAGTTTGGTCCAAGTAGTTGAGAGTTCTGCATGGGCCACTCTAGGTTATTGTAAACCCTGTTGCCCCTGAGCTCCCAAGAAGCTTTAGAGTCTGTGCCACAGAATAGCACACTTTTAGTCATTATAATAATTTAACTTCCATAGGTTTTCAGATGACTGAAGTAGAACCAGGAAGAACTGAATTGAATTCTGTTTGTTCTCTGTATCATTATTTAACAGGTTTGATGCTCATGTGACTTCTTGGAAGGTGGCAGGTACCTGTGTTCAAAGTGGTAGCAATAAGTTTGCCGTTTCGTCCGAAACACAATTCGCTGCTTATAATAGAACAAGAACAGAACCCAGCTCAGGTGTTCATCTCAAGTGAGTTTGGACATACGAGAATTAGGAAATAACCACTCCTGATTGAGGAGACCCTGATACATAACTACCAAGGGAGAATAAGCATGGGACCCTACAATGGTATTGTTGTTTGTATTTCAGTAGTTTCTGTCAGTTCACACTGTTGAATGCTGCAGAAAGATCAAATTCCACCTTTATTGTTCTTGACTAGAGCCCTGTGCTATTATATCGAGGTCACCGTGGTATTTGGTTTGTAGCCTTATGTGGGGTTTTAGGCAAGTTAAAAGAACCCTTCAGCAGATTTGGTCATCTGAGGAAGAGACCAGCTGCAGGAGCATGTATTAATATCCATCTGTTGCTGCTCTTTGGTAGAGACATGGCTGTCCGCTGCTGTATCCCTTGTTGGTATTGGACACAGCCACAGGCAGGGGGTGGCATCTTCTGAAATCCATTCCAGCTGCATAATGTCCAGGCTGAGTGTAAGGCACAGCTATTGCCTTGGAAACGAGGTAACGCAGTGCCAGCAGTTTCGGGAAGCAGCTGAAAGAGTCACTATGGGGAGATGTACGTATTTATATAAAGAAACCATCTGTGATGCTGGTTATTAACCTGGTTTGGTTGTAGATGTGACACAATCAAGCTAGATTTTCACTGGCAGATGGTGTATTTTTAGGTTTGTTTTTCTTTTTCTATGTGGGTTTTTTTTTTTAAGCTGTCTGACTTAAAAATAGAAAGCAAGCATGATTATAAAGTGTTATGTTAGCAAAGACAGGGAATATTTTTTTTTTTTTAAAAAGAAGCAATCCTAAATTCAAACATGGATTAGTAATTGAGATGTGCCATCTAGTGGCAATCAGATTATTTCTTAAATTCAGCCTATCGAGGCTGCCTCAGTATATGGATAACACAGTTATCTTTTTCCATTAAAAGTAGGGGTAACTTCTTTTTTTGCTCTTGGTCTGTTAAATTCCTGGCTTTAATGAATTTGTATTAGGTTAGAAATATCAGCCTAGCTACAGACTAGACTAGAATTCATATACATTCCCAGATAAGTTGTTTTTTTGGTGATTATTATATGTGAGCTATGACTGCACAAATATTTACTGCAGCTGCATGTCATATTTAATTACAGGGAGAAAATACACAATCGGGCAGAGGAGGGTGGTTTCACCCTCGTGATTACTGAAGGACAAGTGGATTTTGTGAGCTGAACAGCAGCCAAGTTTGCAAAGACTGATTGATCACAGGTGAATTGGCAAGCCAGTAAAGAATAACTGCTTGTTTTTCAGGAGGTTGCATTTCTTTGTTTAGTTTTATCACCTTCAAGTCTGGACCTGTAGCAGCTCTACCTGCACAGCCTTTGGAGTGGTGCTTATCTGTGACGTACGACTGACCCATGTGTAACTGCTGCTCACATGGACTCTGCAGGACCGAGGAGTATTTGGCTGTGAAAATTCTGGTTTTTGCTAGTCACTGTCACAGTGCAGACTTCCTAAAGGTCCTGTTCCCAACAGCATTGCAGAGGCTTCCAGGCTTGGTCCTCTGGAGAAGCATAAGAATTGCAACAGAGACCTTGAAGTAAGGGTAGGGAGCAGGGTGCTAGGGTGGTGCACCATGGTGGCACACCATGGTGCCTGTGATACTGCTTGATTAGTTGCTATAGTTCTTATTAACTGGAGGTTTTCAAGGGTTTTGGTGAGATCCTTCTGCTGTGGAAGAGGGTTCCCTGTATTGACCCACTGACTCCAGAGTGCACAAAGAACTGTAAAAGCAGAACAATCCTGAGATCCTATTAACTGAGTAATGTTGAGTTTACCGCAGGCAGCAAGAACCTCAGCAGCAGTGGTAACGCGCCCACAAGGGGATCAGGCAGAAAGCTGCTTTGAACCTCAGAGCTGAGGTTCTGCAGAGTATGCGCCTCCACGAAGGAGGGTCTGGTGGCTTTTGACTCTTGGCTCAGCTTGTTTGCGTGGTCTTGATCACATCAGCTCTCACTTCTTACTCCAGTATGAAAAGTAACACGGATTAGTGTTATGTGGGCAGTTTTTTCTAAGGACAGCCCCTCTCCTTCCAGGGCTGCACACCCACACGTACGGAGGGCTTTGCTGGGGAAGAACATTCCCAAATGAGACAGTCTCCATCTCTCTCAAAGAGGGCTCCCGTGGGCTGCTGGTGGGAAGGGGTGCTGTGCAACCCTCTGTGTCGGGGTCCTGGCCAGGGGAAGCCAGAGGCGGGGGTTCCCCTGGAGGCTGCTGCTCCCCTGCCTGCGCCGGCGGGCTCTGAAGAGCAGGGTGGTTTGGAGAGGTGCTTTGCTGCCTGACTCAGGGCAGTTTGTTTAAGGAAGCCGACCGATGTCCTGCGGCAATAGTTTGCTGGGTGACTTTGGGCAGTCACCCAGCTTCCCCATTCAGCTGCTTTTGTGTGAGGTGGTGATGGCCACACCCAGCTAGTGCTGGAGGGCTGTGCGAGGTGATGACCACTGACTGATGGTAACAGTGGGGGGTGATACTACCAGCATTTTGTTGTTATTATTTGATTTCTCGCCGTATCATTTGAGATGATTCCAGCGGTGCGGTGTGTTGTACTGTCCACTGTAGCCCCATTACAGGCCCCTGTGCCCTGGCAGAACTTCTTTCCCCTCTCGTAGTTCGCAATTTCTAGCTCCTGCCATATGTGCTTCAGTGTGTGGGGCACGGGCGGGTGGAATGGCTGCAGTCACGTGCTCCTGGTAACACTCCCCTCTTCGTTAGGGAGGAAAGCTTGTGCTGCAAAGGACTCAGGTGGGCCAGGATAGCTGCTCTTTTGAGGCAAAGTTCTGTTTAGCACACACAGCATAAAGCTACTGAGACCCAGTGTCTGTATTTCTTTCACACCCAGTGTGTCTTCTATTTCTTTCAGATGACAGCAGTTGGATGATGGCAACCCAACATTGTTAGCACGGCTTTTCTCCTTTCAGTTGGTTTATAGGAAATCAGTGTTACAAAACTCACTGAAAGATCTTATGGAATGGGAAGGGGATTGTATTATTCAAAGTCATTAAGCAATTTGATTTTACACAGCCATACTCTCACGGCATACCTGCTCAAACGGTCTGACCAGGATTGCTTGTGCACAACATGGAGGACGAGTCAAATCCTCGCTTCATCTCCCAGCTTCTTCTTAATTGTCAATGATGAAGTAAGTTTCTGGATAAATCCTTTATATCCTCTAGGATATCTTTTATATCCTATTGCTATTGTCTTCCTGTTAGCCCATTGAGCTATCAGAAGGAGGACTGGCATATGTGATTTGCTGCAACCTCCACCACTGTCCTGCTGTCAATGCGGGGTCTTCTGTTCAGGAGCCATCTGTGCTGTGCTCTCACCTGCGTGGGGGCTCCGAGGCTCGACAGCAGCAACACGTTCCTCCGCTTGATGAAATGGCATCCCTCGCGATCCCCATAGGCCTCTCTTCTAATTGTTGTTCTGGTGCTTTCACACACACGTATTTCCCGTCATACAGCATTTATGCCAATCTTAATATTTCTGTTAAAAACTATGCAGATTCGTGTGGAAATTCAATTCTTCCATTTTTCCCTCACAGTGTCGCAGCAGCTCCAGGAGTGCTCACTAGTGAAACACAGGCAGACTCAGGGGTTTAATCCTGCATAGCTGCAGTGATAGGACCTGCTGAGCTCGGTCTCCACCAGCAGTTTAGCAGCACCGGTGCAGCCAAAGGGTGTAAAAGCAATGCATTTTTTCCCCAGAGTTAAAGCTCTTATGGAGAAAGCACTAGCTTCTTAGAAAGGCTGTCATTGCTTGACCAGCTGATGTATAACTCCAGACTAATTGAATAGCAGACTTTCAGCTGGGTTGGAAAGCTTTTAAAAAACCAAAGGCCTTTGCATTGGAGTGAACTAAAGCTATTAGCCCCTAATTAAAACATGAGGTTTCATCTTTACCTTTCTAGAGATCACAGAAATCTATGTATTTTTCAGGCAGTAAGCCAGAAATCAAACATTCATCACATAATTGCAGTAAGTGTGTGCTAATACTTCTCATTAAGTGTGATTTATGAATTCCAGAAGAGCCTAAGAGGTAAATATATAAAATTATTCTGAAGTCTGCAAAAATGAAGGCATTCATTTCTTTGGATGACTGTTCAGCAGGAAGGATTAGGCAAAAATGAACATTACAGCTTTCAACATTCAGTAAAGACACTGTGTTTGAACATCTGTACCTTTGCAATTCCCTCAGAATGGTGTGGTTTCATCTAGTGTCACTGCTAATCTTCCAACAAAGACAACGCTTCAGCTGTCAGCAGGTACAGCAGCATGGCTTGGTGGAAAGCCCATTTTGCTGAGCCTCGGAAGAGGTATCGTCTTCGCTGGCTCTTCTGCTTGTTTGCTGGGTGACCTTGAGTAACTTCCCATCTCATTCGGAATGCATTTTTTGTTAAACGCTTTGCAATCTATCCATAGGAAATGGTGTGTTACAAAAACGTAATAGCACTATTATGCAGCTAACCACCCTCCGATCCTGCAGTCAGGACATGAGAATCGAAGAAGGAGGAATGTAATAAATGTTAGTAAAGGCTCACAGCAATGGGGATGAAGAGGAAACTGCTAGGTCGTGAAATGTAGCTACTTTCTTTGTTGCAGGGGAATGAAAGATTTACACTGGTGTTTGACCTTAACTAATTATACCCCACATAGGAGTGTCTAACAGGATGCAAATGTTTTGTATTCCTTATTTCCTGCTCAGCCTTAGTGGGCGGGAATGATTTAGAGTGAAATTAGATCTTTCCTGTGCTCTGGCAGGTGCTTTGGAGTAGAGCACTCTCAGATATTCCTTTGTACGTGTAATCTGAAGACAGCATGAAGGGTTTGTTATTTCTGTATCAGTCAATAAGATATGATGAATAATCTATGTAATTTGGGGTCAAAACTGATCTAACAAATCAAAAGCTTTGAAGGTCTTGTTTTTACCTCACCCCGCTGCAGCTCCCTGAGCAGCTCCATGTGTTGAGATGTTATTACAAATTAATCAGAGAATCACCCAGCTGAGTCAGAATCAGCCCCTGAACACTAACAGAGATAGGAGGGCTCCCGATGAGAGAGATCATGGAACTGGGGCAGGGGTGTGCGTAGCCCTGACCATACCTCCCCAGGCACCAGCATTCCCTTGGAGCTGGAGGAGATCCGTGTCTCCTGCTGAAGCGTGTGAGCCAGTGGGTAAAGCCTATCCTGGGTGCAGAATTGTAGGTAAGCACATTCTCCTTATATTTGTATGCATTTCCAACATGATTATTTGTTCTCACCCAGCTAACTGTGCCAAGGGATAGTTTTCTGCCCTCTCCCTGGCAAGCAATTCTGTTTGATAGTAATGGAAGCTTTCTGCAAGGAGAAAGGCAGGCTAGGGCAGCTCTAACTGCCGTCTGCATTTACTCACACCTCTCTGGCTCTAAGAATCCTACTCTTTCAGGCCAAAATGAGGGGGGCATCTAACTTCTCCATCTTGCCCTTCCAAGTTAATTTTTTAAGCCCTACGTGACCAGATCTTCCAAAATCCTAAATTGAAGACTTGCTCCCTTTAGAGCAGCAAAGGATACAAAAGATGCAACAGCTGGGACTGGGAGAGATGGAGTGCAAGAGCAAATGCTTCACATTACTCAGGAAGGCAGGGGACAGGGCAAAACAGTTTAGCAAATACTGCGTTAAAGCAGAAGACTTGCTGGAGTATCAGTAGGAATCGGCTGCATGCTCGGTGCCTGTCCATGAGCTAAAGTTCACGCAGCAGACTTTTGACCAACCTGCAGTTTATTAATTGCTTGTGCAGGAACAAAGTCAGTAATAAAATGCTAAATAGGGTGCTGGCAAGGCAGGCTCTTGGATCTGATTTTGTTGGTTTCCATAAAAGGGGCTTGCTTGCTTTTTCCCAGCCATTCTCTCCAGGAATCTGTGTATAAAAATATTTGTTCCATAACCACAGCGAACATCCTCCCCTCGCCTGGCAGCCGCCTGCATACTTGAGGCTTTCTGCTGTCTCTGAAGTTCAACTCTGCAGGAGCCTGTGCTGCCACTGAGTCTAATCCTAATTTTGGGCTTTCATGTCCCCGGCCCAGCCCTGTGGGACTGCGGCTGCTGGCAATGGCGGCAGCACATCCCCTGTGAGTATAGGGTGAAGATTAGCCCTCAGATTGCGCCACCAAAGATAAGTAGCAACAAGGATAATAAGGAGCACTCTTGTAGCGCTTTACGTCTTCAAAGTGCTCTGCTGATACTAACTAATTAAGCTGCCACACAGCCTTGTGACAAAGGTATGGATTTCTACTGCACATAATTTAACTGTACTGTATTGTTATGTAATAAACAAAAATTGGATGGTGTCTTCAGATAGCAATCAGGAAATCAATTAACCAACTCCCGGCTGCTTACACCCCAACAACTGAGCCAGCTTCAAAGCTGCCCTGTGTCTTTTGGTTCGCCTTAGTGCATCTCTGGGAACCTCAAACATTCATGCAAAGCAGCACGATGCCAAGTGGTTAACAAAGTGGCTCCAGTGTTTTTCAGCAGCTCAGTTTCCATCCATGCATATGGCCTCCACCATCCCCTAACCCTGCCCAGAGGATGCAGGCCCAGTGCCACCGAGTTACACCCGGGCACTGCTGTGCTTAACTGACGAGCCCCAGTTTCTGTGCAGCTGGCACCGTGTTGTACTTCCAGTATCGTACTGGTTGCAGAGGAAAACAAGGTGACACTGCGCGCATGTGCTGTGCTGACATGCGAAGGAATAGAGAGGGTGCCCTACCTTAACTGCAAGGTTTTCTGGGCAGCGAAGCCAGCTGCCCACAGCACCGCAGCGCCTGCCATCAGCTGCCAGCATCGATGTGAGCCAGCAGCCAGGAGAACGGCAGGTATGGTTAGTATTGGTAAATGTCCCCAGAAGAAAGATAACCCTGATTATATGGTCACAGTGCTGGGCTCCGAGTGACCTACTTTCTCTCAGGAAAGACCTTGAGGTCACTGTGGACAGATTTCTGACAATACAAGCTCAGTGCTCAGCAGCAGGTCAGAAGGCAACAAGAAGGTTAGGACAGATGGGAAAGGAAACTGAGAAGAGGGCAGTAAATGTTGTTATGTCGCTGAAGGAATCCAGGTCGCAGCCACATGTTGAATAGTCTGTGCAGTCTGCTTGATCCACTCTGGTTAGTCCTTGAGCCAAAAAGGTCATTGTAGAGCTAGGGAGGATACAGAGAAGGATAACACGGTAGGGGAGGGCATCTGTGCAGAGAGATGGGCTAGTTTAAAACTGTGCAAACTGGAAAAGACACTAATGGGGAGAGCTTTGGTCATGGCTGTGAATGGCACAGAGATGAACAGGAGGAACAATACCGTGGCACAGAAAGCAGGGTGCACCCGCTGAACTGGCGGCGGTGAAGGGAAGTGCTTGTTCACACAGTGTAACAGGGAATTGTGGAGCTAACTGGCACAGGATGCTCTAGGTGCCAAAACAAAAATGTGTTCAGAAAGTGATTAGGTAGGCTGATGGCAGCGAGGACTATTAAACACACCAGTCCAGAATCAACCACTGCCTTGAGAAGTTTCTCACCACGGGCTGACAAGAGACTAAACCAGTGGAAGTATTGCTCTATAGGTGCCTCTTACACGCCAACCCTCATCATTTTGGGGTAGGTGAACTCTGGCTTTGGTTCATTAAGACTGCTTTCATATGTTATCCCAAACATATGCAGCACACAATTTCTGCAGTGTTGTGCCAACATATGTGCTGTTGCAAGTAAGACGTGACGTATGTGCTGCCAAGCAATTGTGTTCTGAAAACAGCGTGGCACGCTTCATGTTGTACAAAAGGGTTTTCCTGTGATAGCGGAAGACCTGCCCATTTGCCTTTGTGCAAGCCTTCCTCCCTGAACACTTTCCCATGTCCAAACAAGTGATTAAGCAGAGGTAGGAAACCTAACCTCTTTCGGTCCATCAGCTGCTATCAGTTATTTCACATTCTTAAAATTGCAGTATCAGCTTAAAAATTAAACCAAATGTCTTTATTGCTTGCATCAAGCAGAAAATATCTCTGTGCCACCAGAATCCAAATCACTAGGCAGTATTTTTAAAGCAGGAAAGCTCCTTTATTCACATTCCCATACAGTGGAAGTTGTATTAAGGTATGGCCATGCTATTTCTTTGTTTTGCAGAAGGGAGAGTTGTTTTGCAGAGAGAGATTACATGGGTCATATGCTGATTGAAAAGTTCTTCACGTTTTCTTTCTGCATGTTTAAGTGTTGTCGCAGAACTAATTTAAAGCGTATCTAAAAAAAAAGCTCCTTGTCTTCCCCCATCTTGCTGTTCTTTCTGAACCTGCAGTCGGCAAACCCTCAGCTCGCAGCGGTGCCGGCTGTGCAGGGCTGGTTCAGCTGGGAGGGACACCCTGCCCGCTGCGCCGGGCATCAGGCAGCTCCAGCGTGTTCCGCATCGCAGCAGGCGTCCCACCGGCATAGCTGGGGGAGCCGGCCCCGGGAAAACCCAGCCTCCGAAACACAGGAGACAAATTCTGGTGGGGGAGGATGGGCAGGGAGGAGAAAGCTCAAGTGCTGCTGGGTGGGAGGCAGAGCTGTGCTGGAGATAGATCAGCCTGCTGTGCTCCAAACAGCTGTTAGCACCACATCTGCTTCTGGAGCTGCCTGTGAAAGCTTGCGTCTGGGGAGCTGCATCACTCGTGCTTGTGTAATGACCAGCTCCTCTGCCTGCTTCCAGCACAGGACCCTTCCCCCATCTCCCAAGGGGAAGAGGAGTTGCAATCCTGGGGGCTCGCCCATGCTTCATGGATTGCCCAGATGGTTCTCCTGAGTGATGAGGGTGCTGAAATGGGAGAAGCTGTGTGGAGGAGTAACCCTATTTTTAGCAGTCTGTCTCCAACTCGTAAGGTCTAAACCAACAAACATATCCTTTAGAATCCCTTCTGTGACACAGCCATGTGCTGGGCTTTGGCTATTGCATGTCCCCGAGGAGAGGGAAGGTCAGCTGGTGTGAGGGATGCTTGCTTAGTGCTTGCCAGGCTGCTTGCAGCGCTGCTGCTCCAGAAAGGGCTGTCTTTGGGCTCCAGAGGTGTGCTGCGAGGGGCTGCCTTGCTCAGGAGCTACACCAGCTGCATTGCAGACCCCGTTTTTATGAAGGTAACACACCTCTAACTGCTGTACTGTAGGGGCAGCAGTGGTACTGCTGAAGTTTTGAAATAGCACAGTGTGACAGTCTCCATTTGTCATCCTCCCCAGATTAACACCGTAGCTCTTTACCGGTGGATTTCGTAGAACCTCTCATCATCAGGCTGTTTCCTTGCGAACAGATGGCTGCAGCCTGTGACACCCCGAGTGCCCGCTGGGACCCAGCAGCGGTACAGGGGCTTGCCCAGCCTGCTGGCCTGCGGGAGTTGTAGGTACTGGCAGAAAGAACAAACGTGGCTGCAGCCTGACACCCCACGGGGCAAGTCCTCCCCAGCCACGGGACCTGTGTGACTGACACCAGCCTGGCTTTGCTGAGGTTTGGGGGGTACGGCATCTCCTCTGCACGAACCGCAGCAGAAAGCTCTGCTGCAGAGGCCTTTGCAGGGTTAACGCACAGCGTCGCTCCTCCCTCCGCTCCACTGGGGTGATTCAGGAGAGTCAGCTGTGTGAGGAGTGTGTCAGGGAGAGCAGCTGGATCCTGCCCAGCCAGTGAAAAACAGCCTCTCCTCGGAGAGAAGACACCCCTGCAAGTGGCGTGAGGCTCCCTCCTGGCTGGAGCTGCGCCGGGGGAAGATGCTGGGGCAGCTCCCCCGCTTCCGCGGCCCCAGCCATGGAGGCTGGACCGGAGTGCTTGCTCTGGTACCGCTGGGGAGCAGGGCTGGGCTGCAAAGGGCGTGCAAAGTCTTACGGGAGTGCATGAAATACCTTTGGACTAAAAAAGCCACGCACAGTGAAACCTTGCTGGGCTGCCCGGCTCTTAGAGGCTGGTCAGTAAACAAGCATGCTCAAGGCCATTTTTTAAAAGGAGCTAGAGACTCAGTTTGGTTTGCCTGAAACTTGCTGCTGAGCGAACGCTCCTCAAGTCAGAGACTTTGATGGAAACCAGGTAGTTGTGACCTGGGTGCTGGTGGCTCTGGTTTGTGGGTTTGGTTTGCTGGCTCGCGCTACAGTATCTGAGCTGGTCGGCCACTTGAGCTGTCAGGACAGCTGAGGACGACTCTAAGCGGTGCTCCCGTAAGCGCTGCTCTCCTGGTGTGCGCTCCCGGGCACAGGGCTTGTTCTGCGGCAATGTGCAGAGCCAGCGTGCCGCACGCAGGGTGACGGAACAGATGAGAGGAAACATCCCCAAGTTGCACCAGGGGAGGTTTAGATTGGATCTTAGGCAAAAATCGCTTTTGGCTGAAAGGGTTGTCAAGCATTGGAACAGGCTGCCCAGGGAAGTGGTGGACTCACCGTCCCTGGAGGTGTTTAGAAGACGTGTAGATGTGGCATTTAGGGACATGGTTTAGTGGTGGACTTGGCAGTGTTAGGTTTATGGTTGAACTCGATGATCCCAAAGGTCTTTTCCAACCTCAATGATTCTATGTGCAGCTCAGGCAGGATGCTGAGAGGTTTCCCCCAGCACAGGCGCTCACCCTTGCTGCCTTCTCGCAGCTGGGCCATGCTCTGTAAGGCGCTTGTCACAGGTGAAGGGCTACACGGGGATGTGATGTGTGTTAGGGGACATGGTTCCTCCTGCGGGCTTCAATGGGAGGGGGAACAAGTCCGTGGAGAGGCCTCAGTGTCACACTTAATTTTCCATCTGGTGTCTCTGGAAGATCCTTTGTGTATGAAACTACCAAGGGTCGGGGTTTACCTTATGTGTAACTCTTCTGATAAAAACCCCATGTGACTTTTTTTTCTTGTTGCTGTCTGTTAGAGAAATAAAAGCCTGTCTGGCCTTGAGTTAGTGCTTTTCCCTTCTCAAAGCCGTTTCTTTCTAAGGTTCTCACCAAAACACGTTGGTTTTAGGACAAAAAAGGAGAGGTGAGACAAAGCTCAAACAGGGGTGCAGCGCTCCCTCGCTGCGTGGGGCAGCCCGGGCAGCAGGACCGCTGCTGGCAGCGGATGCTCTGCCCCAGGGTGGTTTGACGGTGCAAGAGAGGGCAGTGCACGAGAGCACTCTCCTAAAGCAAAACCTTGTCTCTAGCTCCCCTCCTCCTTTTTCTCTGCCCTTCCTACAATAGCAAACTGGGGAGGTTGTGTAACTCGCTCTTGGCCGTGAACCTCTCGATAAGAGGTTTACGGAAAACCTGCGTATGGTTTGGTTTCATTTCTGGGCCTTACTGGAAATGAAGTCAAATGCCAACTTCAAAGGGAGTCGCTCAGCGTTCGTCAGTACTCACTATCACCTCCCTGCCTGCCTCGTCTCCTCCAGCTGCCGTCTCGGGACTGCAGCACCCACTGCCGCGTCTGTTCGGAGGTTTTATGAACAAGTGCGTGGGCAGGAAAGGCGCTTTCCCCTACGCGTGCGTGGCACTGGGATGGGAGTTCTCCTGCCTGTGACATGCAGTGTAAAGCAGACCGGGCTGTGTGTTGCTCCCCTGTGCTTTACGCCATGGTGTGCAGCCTGCGCTTCCCTGGAGCGCAGCGCTCCTCCCCAGGTCCTCTGGAGAGCATCTCCAGCTCTCAGGTCTCAGGCAAGAGTTCCTTGGAGCTGTTTTGCCGTATCATGTCCACCATGGAACTGACAGTACTGTAACATGTTCTTCCTGCCAACACGGCCTGGAGCAGATAGAGTCAGAAACAGAAGCCTGTGTTTTTCGTTGGAGACACATCGCTTTAAAGCTCAGCAGTAGTCAGGACCATCTGTGCTCCTCCGTTCCTCCTGCTCACCAAAAATCCCAGGCAGAGAAACATGAGAAACTGCCTTGCAGCAGCAGTGAGTCGGAAGAGGCCGTGGCCTGTGGCAGAGCCGGAACTCCTGCTTGGATAAAAACTAAGTGTTTGAGTAACTGGGAGCAAGAATCTGACCGTGAAGCTGGCTCGCTTCACCCCGCTGCCTCCGAATGCTTGTGAACTGCTGAGTCAGCACCGTGCTACGGAGTTCGTGGTGTGCCTTGGCTGTGCCTTGGGACAGCGGAGCATACGTCTTTCATTGGACCTCTTTGATCCTTTCTTTTCGGTGTATTCACAGAGCAAACCTCCCCCTTACCTTCCCTTCAGCTTTTGTGACTGGCTGCTACAGCAGTGCCGTCCTTCTCCTCACCTTCGTACCAACTTGGGAGAGCAGAAGGGGATTGCCTCACTGCATGGCCCTTAACTCTCTTTTCCTGTCTCTTTGCTGGAGAATACCCAGCGGTTTCAGCAGGTCTGATGCTAACATTCTAGTTTTGCTTTCCACGTTCAGTGCACTAGTGTTCTTCTTGCTCCCGACAGCTACGGGGACTGTCCTCTTGCTCTTGTGTGCCCGGCTGAAAAGGAACCCGTGTTGCTGAGGGCCAGAAAACTCGTGTTTTTCTAAAACTGCCTGGGCTCCAGTTTCTGCTCGAGGGAGCAGAAGGAGCAGTTTTCACCCAGTCCGATTTCCTCAACCAGCACACCCCGGGGTCGGGCAGTGCCAAGGCTGGTGCGCAGCGGGGACGGCTGCGCGGTGCTGTGCCCTTTGGGTCATGACACCGTCAAGCAGGGGCTGAGCAAGGAACCCCTCCTGGCAGCTGATCCCCACACATCATGCCTAGCACCCTTTCAGGAAAAGGATGTGACCCCACAAGATCCCCATCCTGCAGCTGTTTTTCCAAAGGGAGCATTCAAGCTACCGCTCTTCCTAGTCGCATGGGTTTTCAAACTTTAATGAATCCCTGGTAAGGCATTTATTTAGCTCAGAAAAGAAAAAACCCAAACCATCAGGAAATGCCCCATTAATGCACTGGAGATAGAATCAGGCTGGAAAACTCCAGGCTGGGCTGTAACAGCACAGCCCGTGATGTAAAACCCATGTGTTCAGCAGGCCAGAAGCCAGGAGCCCCAGGCTCTAATCCCAGTGCTGAGCTCCCCAGCTTGGCTAATAAAAGTACAGGAAGCAGGGGGAGAAGCTTTGTTTAAATTTCCCCGTGTTTTCCTGGGCAGGCTCATTTTACCATATGCATTAACAATTTTAAGAGTCGCTCGGTTTCTTGGGGCTTCCATGTGAAATGTCTTCTCGAACCTGTGGCAGCCTCAGCCTTTCCAGCTCTCTCCGCTCGGCAGCAGCTGCGGCGCGATAGCCTGATGCTGCCTGCACGGCTGCAGAGCTGGGAGCAACACCGAGTGACTGCCTAGCAATAGGGAAAGCTCACAAGGCAGCGTGCATGTAAGCAGCCTCTGGAAGCGCAAGTGCTCATATGCACCTCCTCAGCTCCGAGGACCATGTTTCAAAATAGCCGTGTGTGTGTATGTGACGTGAGTCGCCCTTATTCTCAGTTATTCACAAGAGTGTCGCAGCTTTTCCACCCTTGACTCTTCTCCATACCTACCTCCTCTAAGGAACAGGGATGTACCAGTTGCTGGAAGGTATGTGTGTTTCCAGAAAGGCCATCAACTACAGCATGCGCGGAAAAAAGGGGCTGGGTTGGTTTTGGTGGAGTTTGGTCTTTCTGGGTTTTTTTCCCCTGCTGTGATTAAGAAAAGCTCTTGCTCAACAAGAAGGCATTTGTTAAGAGGCATGCCTGTCCTTCATTAGTGGATAAAAACAGTTCATAGCTCCTTCAGGGCTGATAATAATAAGACTTTTGGACACATAAGATAAAGAAAAGCTGACCTCTGAGAAAACTAAGAAGTAGGTTGAAAACTGGAATACATTTCTGGAGCCAGTTACTAGGAAGAAACCAGGAGTTTCACCTCAGGAGCAGGGAACTGGAACGCTAGCTATGGACAGGGATTCAGTGGCTGGGCTATTTTTGGCTTGTGAACATTCTAATGGCTGTTTATTTTTAAGGTCATTCTCTGTTTGCATAGCATGTACACCCTTCTGGTGGGTGGGAGGCGTTATAAAAACAGTCACTGCTGCGCAGAATTATGAACTAAGCTTGGAGAGGGATGGGAAAAACAGAACTCTGTGTACTTACTGCTTTAAAACCCAAGAACATCTGCTTAGGTCATAAGGTTTGTTGACCCACTCCAAGCTGTGCCCCCACCGGAAAAATACAGTTTCAACGAATACGAACTGCTGCAGGGGATTGCAAAAGGCTTGGGAAAACTCCATTAGATGATAACATGGTATAAATAGAAAGGAAGCATCAGATTTGGCAATTTTTTTTCACTCGCACTTACCTTCAAGCAGCAAATAGAAACCCAGAGCTTTCACCCCACAGCTGAGGAGCGAGAACTCATGCTGGCCGGCCAGGCCTGAATCCCAGCTCTTGTTTAAGACTCCTGTTAAATAACAACATGCTTTATTGTCGTATTTTCCTGGCTTCTTCCTGTTGGCCATATCTTTATTCACACACAGTCAAGTGATACAAATTCATTGTAGCAGTGGCAGTTTACAAAAGACAGTAAGAATGGTTATTTTGAACCGAAATTTAAAAAAACCCCTAAGTCTGGCCATCTGGCAGGCAATGCACTGTTAGGAACTGGTCGTGGTAAGGAAATGGTTTATAACATTGGCAGTGTACTCCCAGACATGTTCCTTTTCCAGAGCATAAAATACACAATATAAAAATATACTAAAAGTAATAACGGAGTTTGTAGAAATGTCTGCTGCAAAACAACTGCTGTTGTCTGATTTTCAATATATTTACTCCCACGCTATATTATGATAGAATACTTGAATAAACATGGTTTATTTCTAATTTAATTTGAACTTTAAAGTTGATCTCAAGTTAACTGTAAAGTCTTGGGCTCCAATCCTGGAAGTATATAACGGACCTTAACTTTGGACTCGTGAGACTGATAGACATGAGGTGAGCCCACATGTGAGCATTCAACACCTTGGGCTCCTGCTCGGGAGGGAGGTGGAAGCTGAAGTGCTGTACTTCATAGCGTCTTAATTTGGGGCATTTTCCTGGATTTTTCAAGACTTTTAACAAGTCTTCCCTGGGCTATCCTTTTACCTGATAGGCTTGAATTCATCAAGTTGCTGGTAATCTAGTGGAACTACCTGTTTTTGAGACCTGGGGCTCTGCAGCTAGTTGAGTCAACTGTGGTAAGTCCCTCCCTCCCTATCTCACTGTGTAATTTTACCTGTCCCTTTCCCCTCCCCTTCCTCCCTCCTGGCCCGATACCGCCAAAATGGCCTCCTTCCACCTGAGACAGCTGGATGCTCCAGCGCTTTGCTAAGGCTGCTCACACCGAGCCTCGTACGAGCTCCCTGCAATCGGAGCACCGTTTCCTTAGTGTTTCCAAAGTTGAGAGACCCAGGTGTAGAAATGGAAGCCTGTGCCGACCTTACCATGCAGGGATGCGCGGCTATCCCCTCAGGCTGGCACGCTTGCAATGAGAATCTGTGATGTAGGTGCAATGCTCATGGAAAACAGCATCCGAGTGCCCCTCGCCATGACAGAGGAACACACCGCTAGCAGGCAAGCGTGTTTACCTCCAGGATTTCTTGCTCCTTTTTCTCCCAAGAGCCGATCTCAAAGCATTTAAGAAAAGAAGTCAGTATCGCTGTGTTTTTGCAGACGGGAAGACTAAGGCACCAAAGGGTGAGCTTGTTTGGCCAAGGCTGACCCGCAGGTCCCTGCCCAGTCCGTGCTCCTCACTGAGCTGTTGCTCTCTGTGCTCGTGTTGTGTGAGACACGTCCTCAGGGAGGTAACCCCTTCTCTGCTCCCCAGGCAGAAACCACACACAGGGGCCAAGATCCACCTTCCTAGGCACGGCCTCCAGAGAAAACATCAAGAAGGACATGCATTGGAGGCCAGATGTTGGCTTCCCAATGTCTAAATGCCGCTGACTCCCAAGGAGGTCAGCTATGGAAAGATGACCAGGATACTTCTGAGGTATAAAACTCTGTGTCTGCTGGCCACTGGTCAGCTTTGTCGTCGTCAGACTTGTCACTGTCATCGCCGCTGGAGGGTTCGTAGCCCGGGATGGCAGAGCGGATGGGCTCTGGCTGCCCACAATCTGCCTCCGCCTCCTTCTTCTTTTCTGCCAGCAGCTGCCTGTAGCACAGGTTGCAGACCCTCAGGGGCTTGGGGGACAGCCGGGGCATCAGGAACCTCTGCCTGGAGCAGTCTGCGCAGACGACAAAGCCGCACTTGCGGCAGTGGTGCCTTCGGGTGAGCGTGGAGAACTTGGTCTGTGTGCAGCGCATGCAGATGTCTGTCGCCTTGTCTGGGATCCAGGGTGCCGCGTGCTCCGTGGAGGGCTGCCGGCCCGTCTTCGTCAGCAGGTGCCTGATGCACTCTTCCAGATGGCTGATCCACTCCTTCCTCTCCGTGAGGGAGGCTGCGGAAACCACAAAGGACTTCTTGGAGGTTTTAATCATCCAGCGGTTCTTCATCTGCAAGGTGTCTGGCAGCGTCTCCAAAGTGACATCTTCAAGGGGAATGATGTGCTGGGAATTGTACTTCCTTTTGTTGATGACTATGCTGCCGTAGACGAGGATGTCGTTGAAAAGGAAGAATATGCGAGGCTTTGGTTTCTTGCGGCATTCTTTGGTTAAAATCCCTTCTCCCAGAAGGACCCTTCCCGGCACAGCCAAGGGCTGTCCGGAAGCCCCAAAGCAGTTTTCCACAGCAGCAATGCGCTGGCTGTTGATCTCAGTGTTTGCAAGATGGTCCACCATCTCCAGCTGGCTCTGAAGAGAGGAAAATAAAAAGGGAAACGGTGAAGCTGCAAACATCTGCACCGGGATAAGGCTGAGTAGTGAATGTATGCACAGGTGAGATGCTCCTAATGCAACCTGAGGTTATGACTAATCTCCTTACCACTCCTCACTTTAGTTTGTTACCGTTTTAAATTAAATTTTCAAACTTTCTGACCTCACTTTGCAACAGCCCGGTCTGTACTGGGATAGTTCAGTTTGCAGCAATGGAAGCCCCTGAAGGCAGAGCCAGCTCTTCCATTACAGCTATGCTTTTTACCTGTATAACTGCGAGCTCATAGTAAAGGAAGCCGGTTGGTCTGAACCTGCTCTTATGTGGGTATAAGTAGTTGCTGAGGAGTTACCATACTGTGACAGCTGAAGGGTACCAGGACCCCCTCTTTCTGTCCCTCTCAGTGCTGGCAGCAGGGTGTGCAGCTGCAGCAGGGAGCTAACTAATGCTGGGCTGGATGCTGGCTCAGGGAGGAGATCCATGGTCCTGGAAGCAACCCTCCCGTTTCTGACTGCACACCTGCTTTTTTGAGAATTAGTTACAGACACACGCACCCCACAATGCCATTTTGGGCCAGAGCTGAGGCAGGAACAAAACAGAGTGTGGTATTGCCTGTTCCCGCTGGTCCTCCCTGCGTGACAAAAATGGGGGGGGGGGGGGGGAGTAAAAGAAAAAAGCACCCACTCTGTGAATAAACCCACACAAGCCAAGCCCTTCCTCCATTACCCCAGCTACACCGGGGCTGCAGGTGCTTCCAGTTACAAGACACATCATTCTGAAAATACTCTGATCTCTTTTGAAGGGGAAGTGGAAGGCAGCACGCTCATCCCTCCCCACACCTCCGTACCCTCCTTCTCACACAAGCTGGGGTTTCAATAGTCTGTTGGGGTTTTTTCTAATAGAAAAACCTAGATAAGGATAACTCTGAAGCGAAAGCAAGTGTTTTGCTATTGGTAGTTTGCAGTAAGGAAAGCGCTCCGTGCTGCACGTTCAATTTTTCGTTGCACCTAGCCCCTCCTGCACTGAAGGGTGCTGCCTGAGGCCGGCTGGCCACGGGAACGTGAGTCATTTCCTCCTCCAGCGAGGTAGCTCAGCCATCACGAGGCCACTCCAAGATCACAGGGATGTGTGTCGCCAGGGTTGCTGCTAACAGTTCATCAAATCACTAATGCAGAACCGCTCTCCACCATATTCCCTGTCCTCCTCGTCCAGAGTCCCTGTAGCCACACAGGCTGGAGGGGAAAGGGAAGAGGAGGAGGACAACGTGCCTGGTCCTCTGTGTTTGGAACAATGATAATTTATATTCCTCCCTTGCCTTTCACCCCAAATCACCCCATCGGTACGCTAGAAGGGAAACCACAGAGCCGCTGCTCAAGGCTGCTGCATGCTGTTTATGTCTCGCCTGAGCCATTTGACAAAAACTGGGCAATTCCTCTGAGCCCCCAGAATTTTCTACTCTAGAGCAGGCTGGGGTGTCCTGCGCAAAGCTAAGATGCTGGTTTAGCCCCAGGAGATCTGAGTGAAGCGACCTACCCTGCAGAAATAGCTTTCACCAAGAAGTGTCGTGTGGCCAGCGCTCCTGAAGAGCTGGCTTCTGTGACGGTAACTATGGGGATTTCTTGCTCGCCACGAAGACAGTGCCTTCAGCAGCTAGGGCCTTGCCTGAGCCTGCGAGAAAGCCAGCATGGCATCCACCAGCCCTGTCTGCTCCACGGCAAGAGTCACCTCCCAAGAGTTGTTGGCATCATCTCAATACCAAGGTGGTAGGGTGAACACAAGCTGACAAGGTACCACAAGAGGACAAACCCAGGGTCTCTCTCAAATTAGAGGGAGGATCCCAAGACCTCCAGCTTCCTTCTGGAAGAATGTGCATCTTGAGGGCCTTGAAGCACCAGAATGGATTTGATGGAGTCGGACAGTGTTAAGCATAACCACTCATGTGTGTGTTCTCCAGCACGGAGGGCAATTTACAATTAACTGCAATGCTCCGACCGGGGGCCGTGCTGCAGTCAGACGGGGGGAATCAGGGACCGGTCGCCACCAGCAGCGTCTGAAGTAATGCCCCAACCAACCTGCCGTTTTAGTACGGACATGCAGAAGTTGTGCAAAGGGATTTATTACTTGCCGTCAGGAGAGGAGAAAGGCTTGAGTCCCCTCCTTGATCTGTCAGCCCGAGTGGACCTGTGCATGGGAGGGAGCTGCGCTGCTGCAGGACACACATTCAAATCTATTCTGAATTACAACAACGCAGCATGTGTTTTTTTTCTCTCCCTCTTAAATACACAAATTAGGCAGAAGAACAAACAGTCAGGGCAAACTATGGTCCACAACTGAACACCAAACTCCCTGACTGTGGATACCCGCCATCTCACCTATCCTGGAATGTGATCTCTCAGGGTTTCCTACAAACAAATCTTTGGATGAGGAGCTTTTGAGTGAGCAAGCAGGATAAGCACACAAAATAATAAAGGAAAAAGAAAAACTGAAACTACAGTTTGGGAAGTTTGGTGTGAAAAGGCTGTGAATGCAACAAAATACTGTCAAGAATTTTTGGCACCAGCACCACCAAATGGGATAAACCAAAGCAGTTAATCCTGCTCCCACCAGTGTCGCTTCCTCATGTTTCTGGGTTATGGAGCCCCAGCTCTTAGCCTGCTTCTTTTATTTTAAGTATTTTAGAAGCATGGTCCAACCTCTCAAGCAAGTATGGTACTTGACGTGAGTCTATTTCTAGGGATCTCCGTGTACCGGATCCCAGTGGAAACGAGTATTTTGTCAGATATAAAGACCGTGCCTGCAAAGAGCCAGGAAGCATAAGTTCATTTTCAAAGAGGAATGCAAGCCCTACTGCCACGAAAGCTTTAGCTGTTGTATTGATTTAGGTCCCTGCATAGGCCAGAAAGCTCTTGGACTTGCTGCATGGAGCAAAGGGAGAAGGGGCTGGACAGGGGATGGACACAATCCTGCAACGTGAAAGAAATGAAAGTGAGCTCTCATTACACATCACACATCCACCTGCAGGGTATGTCCTTATTCCTCCACCCTCTGGTTTGTTACCTAGTTAAAATGCCATGAGTTAACCAAGGAAAAGCTAACTCTGTTCTGGAAAAATCTTCCTTGCTAAGACTAAAAGTGTCAGCTGCTGCTGTAGCCCAGGGTATTTCCCAAAGGAGTTTTCCTGGGGAAGCAAAAGCAGTGTTTTTCTTCCATCTCTCTCCCCTCAGGCATGAATGACTGGAGAACAGCACATACACATACTAAGCAGTAAAAAAATAGGAGGGGCGGGATTCACATCGCCTACCTTTAGACTTGGACAACTAACTCTATCCCTCTGTTCACTCCCTTTTCAATTAAGGGGGAGAAACAGCCATCTGCAGAGGGTGACTCGTCTCATCCCACCACATGCGAAATCAATCCTGCCCTGAGCTCTAGATAGCGCTCAGCTTGAGTAACCGCATGCAAACCGACTTCATGTTAATATTGTGACTCATTGCAAATAATACTCAGTTTGGCTTTGGAATGGAAGTACTATATGAATTGGGTAAATAAAGAGAGCTGCTGAGTGTTATTATGGTCTCTTTTAGTGGGAGCCTCTCCCTTTGGAACAGCAGCGATGAGATAGAATAGAATTTATATCCTCATTTTTATATTTGATTAATTTTGGCAAGTATTTTTTTTCCTGTTTGTTCAAATTTGCTCTGTCAGGTCAGCAGGGTCACGGTGCTTATTATCAAGTGATATGTATGCATGTGCACCACAAGCTTACAGAGTTGAAATGAAGGGGGAAGATGCACTTTACTGGTGTGATACTTTTCACAGGAGTTTTTGGCATGGCGAAGTTTGGGATTGTTCTGGTCAAGATCTGTTTGTTCTGCATGTGATCAAATATTATGCAGTGAATATATAACTCAGTGAATACAACTGATATTCAAAAGAAAAATAAACCTATTTTTTTCTGCACTCAGCTCCAGAAGTATGCGAGCCACATCTTTTAACAATGAGAGCTTGTTCACTTGTGATTATAAACAGCCATGTTGACGCATGCCAGGCAGAGCATTTCAACTAAAGCTCCTGGGTCAGTGAGTCTGGGGTATGTTATTCAAGTCTGTATGTATCTATGCCTTAGGCGTAGCAATATAGTGAGCTGTTCTACCTGAATCTTCTTGCTGTCAAATGGAACTGACGGTCTTAGTATCCATTGCATACCTCATGCATACCACATACACGGTCCATGGATACGCCACAAGTGGGGGGCATACCCACGAGTGGGACAGTCCACGAGTATCGGCATGCTGAGAGCAGATATGGCTGCTGGGATCTGCTTGCAGAAAATGCCCTGAGCCTCAACTCTCTGCAGCGCTCTTTTACTCCCTCTTTCTGCTTTGCTCTGCTGAGAAGTCTCTCCCGGAGTTAGGGCTAGCTCTTCCTCAACGAGCTCAGTAAGCAGGATGCAGCCACCTTTTATCCAGAGCAGGCAACTGGAGCAAGAAAAACATAGTTCCTCTCCTTTTCCTGCCCAAGGGGATTTCAGCTTGCCTCTCCCTCCTTCCCAGCATGCTGTAACTACGGGGCAAGGGGGGCAGGCTCTGGCAACCCCCCTCCAGCTCTGCTCATGAGCAACCTGATTCAGTACGTGTATGTTTTGGGAATGACTATCACATTAGGCCTTTGATTGAGAAATGCCACCAGTCCCTGTGGGATATGGACTAGCTGAGTTACTGAGCTGCTTGCTGCTGTTGCTTGGCACGCCCAGGACTGTTACAGAATCACTAAGGTTGGAAAAGACCTGTAAGATCATCAAGTCCAACCATCAACTAACACCACCATGTTGGCACGTAGGGCCAGAGCGAGGGGACAGCTGAGCAGGTGGCTTTTGAGGAGCTCAGACTGATGCTACCAAAATCATCACCTGGTAGCCCGGGCTCAGCTGTGGCTCTCGCATGTGCCACCCAGGCTCAGAGGCGTCCAAGCAGCTTTGTAAGGGAGCGAGGAAAACCTGGAACTCGGGGGAGAGCCTCACCCCCTCCCTCTCCCCTGCTCTCCCTCCATGCACGCATCCTCAGGCAGCGCAGCAAGGCGGTACCCCCCGTGCAGCTCCTGCTCCCCGCTCTGCCGCTCATCACCTGGGGAGCGGCCGTAAGGAAGAGACCTCCGTAAGGAACTCTCAGGTGCTGGAGCTGGAGGCGCCAGGACTGACCTAACACCCTTTGGTCAGGCCGCCCGTTACAGGCTCAGGCTGGACAAGCGCTCATGACAAACTACGTGCGCAGGCTTGCCGGCGAGGGTGGGTAATCGCCAAGGGAAGAGATGAATTCCCCATCTCTCCCCATGCCTGAAAGCCCACGTGCCTTTTAGAAGAGGTGGATGGCCAAAGGCGGGGGATTCCCCTTCAACTCCGCAACGGGATCGATTTCTGTGGTTTTGGTACACGGTCAAACTTGGTAACTCAAGAGCCCGTTCTAAAAGGAAGAAGTAAATCGTCGCTCTAACCGGCGCTCAGGCCGCGCTCAGGCCGCAGGGGACGCAGAGCGGCAGGCCGTGATGCGGCCCAGACCGGCTCCCCCGTGAGCGGGGCACCGCACACGCGTGACGGGAGGCCCGCGGGCGGGCGCAGGTCCAGGCGGGCAGGGCACCCCGCAGGGCCGAGCCCTCCCGGCGGCGAGCACGGCCGCCCCCACCCCTCTCTCCCACAGCGGGCGGAGCAGCGGACGGGGCGCAGCCGCCGGACATCTCCCCTCCCGCCGGCACCTCCCGCCGCACCGGCCCGGCGGCGGAGACCCTCGACTCTTCCAGAAGTCTCCCCCGCCGCACAAGCTGCCCGCCCGGCCGCCGCGCCCAGTCCCCCCCGCAACCCCGCTCGGCCCCGTACCTCCGCGGAAGGGCCTCGGCCGCCTCCAGCGAGCGCTCCCCGGCCGCCCCGCGCCAGGCGGCTCCGCTCCGCCGCCGGGCCGGGCTGCGCTCCCGCGGCCCCGCCCGCCCACGCGCCCGCCGGCCAATGGGCGCCGCTCGGGCTCAGCGCGCCGCGGGGGGCCGCGCCCCCTCGCTGGGCGGCGGCCAATGCCGGAGCGGAGCAGGCGGCGAGGGGCGGGGCGGGGCGCCGCCAGGGGGCGCCCGAGCACAGCCTCCCCGCTGCGGGGCGGGGCGGGCGGAAGGACAGGAGCGGGCGCGAGCTACCGCTGCTTCTCGCGCCGTTCCCCGCGGCCGCCTCGCGGCTGCCTGGCGGCCTTCAGCGCTTGTGAGCGGGCTGGCCCGGGCCGTGCGGCCCTTCAGGCGCCTTTGGGCCTCTCCTGCTGCCGCTGCTCAGCCGATACCCTGCCAGCGCAGGGGCTGGAGCCCCCCGGGGATGCTCCAGGGGCGTCTTCGGCCGTGGCTGTGCCTCCTCGGCGGCTGCGTGTGCCACTGAGCACCCCTCGCCTGTGCCACTGCCGAGGCTCACCCCCACCGCGGGTGAGCCCAGGCCGTGGGTGTCCCTCAGCACCCACTGCGGGCGCCCCAGGCCGGAGCCGCGGGCGAGCTGAGCTTTGGTCCTTGCCTGGGACTGTGAAGCAGCCCTGAGCTGCCCAGCCCTGCGCTGATCTATAATTCAGGTGCTTGCTCACTTTCTGTAATAGCTTTTCTATTTTTAATGGGAACTGATGGGCCTGTCAAGGTATTGGAAATGTTTTTTTTCTCCAGGTTTTCGTTTTCTTTGGTAATAATGTGGGCTGGGAAGCTCGTAGTGCTCTTTCATGCTGCCGTGCTTGGCCAGCCACAAGAGTTTCCACAAGACCTTATTTCTTCATGCTTCCCGTCAGATGAGCAGATGAACAAGGACATGGACCAAGTTAATTGCAGTACATGGCTCCCTGGCAGTGGATGAGGGAGGGTTATGGAGAGGGCCGTTGGGTCGTCAACAGAGTTGTGAAAACCTAGGAGAAGAGAGCTCACCACAGAGGCCAGGCTGCTGGACTGAGCCCTGATTTCAGGTTATTGCTAGGGCTTTAGCGTGGGCTCTTTTCTGTCCCTGTGGGAGGGCAGGGCTGAGTGGTCTGTCAGCGGAAGGAGGGGCAGAGCCTTTGCACACCAGTTCCTGCAACTGGGAGCTGTTTTGTGTTGAGCCCAGGCACCAGCTGTCTTTGTCCTGGCTGTCTGGCAAGCGGTCTTCTAGGTCTGGGGAGATCTGCCCACCTTAGACATTCATCCTCGACAAAATGCTTTTTTACATAAAACTAACTGTAAATATTCAAAGCGCTGAACTAAATATGTCAGAGTTTGTCTTAGCTGCCAGAATAATTCAGATCCAACCAGCCATAGATTATTACTCTTAAACTGTTTTTTTTCCCCTCTGTGCTAAAATTATTCTGAATTTGCTCTCGTGTTATCCTAATTGTAGTCTTTATCACTGAGATGTAGTACTTTGATTTATTTTTCTTATTGTTTCTAATACGCTCACCTGGGCGGTAATCATTACGTGTCAGCTATATGTAGCATTGGGTTAGCCATACAGCCTGGGATTTGAAGGTTGTTTCTACTTTCTCTCGCTTCAGTCCAAAGTAGAGGTGTGTTCAGGCAACTGCTGTGCGAGGAGAGGGAAGCCTCAAGGTACACCCTGGGCCATGCAGGCAGTGTTAACCAGTTGCACTTGAGAGCTGACTTTCTGTTGGTTGGTTGGCTGTTTTGGAATCTATTACATCCTTGTTTGAATGCTTTATTGAGATACAAACTTAGAGTTTAACTAGTCATCTTAAGAGCTATTTGATAGGCAGGCTGAGGAGCTCTTTTTTCCTGGCTGTAAAAGTGAAACATTTGTGGGACCACTTGAAAAAGCTCCAGCCCAAATTACTGGCTTTTAAAGTCTCTTTACCTTGCTCCAGTTGCATTATCTGATCTATTGCCTCTGGCGTTTTCTCCAAAACCACTTGTTTCTCAGTAGCAGAAATATCTTACCCAACTGGGATGCAATAATTTCAAAGCAAGTAAAGGAAACTGCAGCTGCTCAGCTGAGTCAGCCAAAGGTAAGCTCTGCAGGGGAGAAAATGGCTTTTTATTATCTTCTAGTGGCAAAATTACTACAACAGCCTGCAGGAAAAGATTAGATTATAATAGTAACAAAAGCATCTGTTAAATTCTGAGCTTAGTGTATGTTTAGTGCATGTTTAAAAAAACCCAGGCATTTGATAAAATTATTTTGAATAAAACTCAATACCGAGATTCAGTTTGGGATGTTAGGAACCCACTGCGATCATAGATAGACAGCGGTTTTAACTAGCCGACTACATGGGCTATTTCATCAGTGGACAAGACAGCTTTTAACTATGGAGATTTTATTGACTTGAGCTTAGAATACTTCTGTTACTTAATGAGTGAGTAAGTCGGCATGTGTTCATTATATGGGTTACTTCTAAGCATGAATAACCTCTGTCCTATGCTCTGTGAGTGTGGTGTGCATGTAGGAATGAATGTTTGTCTGATCTGGCTCGCGGTGGATTCAGCTGATCAGCCTATTTTAGAAGTGTAGGAATTGCCATGATTGATTTGTTTCTCTGAAGACCTACCAGCATCATCTGTGTGCTTTAGAAATGAGGTGCTTCCAAATCTGATGGTGCAGAAAGCAGAGCCCTGCTTGGCTCTGTCAGTACAGACTGAAACTTCAGAACATCAGTTTCCAAAATATCACTACTCCACATATGTTGAAAACGCTGCCAGACAAACCCGTTTCAGAGGGTCGTTGTGTCCTCGGGGCTTTTCTCAGCCCGCATGCAGGAAGTTACCCACTTCTTGAGTTGTTGCTAGGAGCCTGGCCACAAAATGATTGTCAGTGATGAAAGTATTCCTGAAAGCAACTTTGAGACCTGCTTGCTCCTCTGCCTTTCGCTCTCTACAATTACCTGAAAGGAGGTTGCAGAGAGGTAGGTGTTGGTCTCTTCTCCCAAGTGACTAGCGACAGGACAAGAGGAAATGGCCTCAAGTTGCGCCAGGGGAGGTTCAGGCTGGATATTAGGAAAAATTTCTTTACTGAGAGAGTGGTGAAACACTGGAATAAGCTGCCCAGGGAAGTGGTGGAGTCACCATCCCTGGAGGTGTTCGAGGAACATGTGGACGAGGCATTGTGGGACATGGTTTCATGGGCATGGTGGGGTTGGGTTGATGGTTGGACTTGATGATCTTACAGGTCTTTTCCAACCTTAGTGATGCTGTGATTCTGTAAGGAAGCCATACACAATCAGTGTGCTTTGTTTTTACAACGGCATTGCTGTGCTTTGCATGTGTGCAGCACTTTATTCTAAGGACCTTTAAGTGCAGCGTAATTTCTAATAACCGTGTGAGGGTTTGAACCCTCCTCACAGAAAGTAAAACTGAAACCCGGAGAGTTACGTTTGGTCATACACAGCTTGATCACTGAAATAGGAATAGTGGGTTACTTGCTACTTTTTTCAGCAGCAACAGCCTCTGGCTCAGAGTGAATCACTTGGCAGGCTGAGGAACAGCCCCCGGAGCTCTTGACTCATAGCTCCATGAGCCTCTCTGCGGGATCATGTCCCAGCTCAGATATCTTGGTGATCATTGCAAAAGCTGTTGTGTGCAAGGAGCACGAAACCACTCATGCTTGCAGATTCTAAAGTTGCAAGTTTGCATCGTAAGAGCCTTCATGTTTGCTGTGCATTGCCCTTCCCTGCTCAGACCTTCAGCCCTGTTCTCCTGCTCACGTGTGTGCAGTGCTGTGCATGGCCTTTAGGTAGAGGTGGAACTGAAGTCTTGAACAACCAATAATGACCAAGCAGGTAAACAGCAGAGACTAAATTTAAATACTGTGTATAAATACATAATAATTATTTCCTCTTGGTTGGGTTCTAGGAAAAAGAAAGAAGGGGTGTGGTCTCCTCAGTAAAAAAGGCACGTGTGGTCATCAGCGCTATGAGAAGGGTTTCAAACCCATGTTATCTTTAGGCTGTATGCTGGTGTTTGTGTTAAGCTGTGGCCGTGGTCTGTGCATCTCAGTGCTGTGAAGGCATAAGGTATTTTGCTTGTTCCTTCTTAATTTTCAGTGATAAATAGCAGGGGTGAAACATACAGTGGGAGAGAGGGATGCTAGGGGTTTCCCTGCTAAGTCAATTTGGGTTTTAATAGCTTGTTGTCTTCACAGTGCGCTGTGGCTGTAATCACAGAAGTGGTTAGAAGATCTGATCCAAAGCTTGGTAAGAGTTTTATTTTCTGGTTTGGATCAGCATGTAATATGTAGTTCCATTTATATTCCCCTTCTTAACTATAAAATACTCAGGGTATTTTGTCACTGAAATGTTCTTTATATGATGTCATCAGTGTGTACCATTCTGCATGTAGAGTATACTGTGAGCAGAAGACATGATAAAACTTGAAACTTAAAACCATGAGCAAACCAAATACACTGATTTACGCTCGTGGGGTCAAGCAGAGAGTGTGCAGGAGTGTGGTGGATGTCAGGAGGGCATGCTGGACCTCTGGCGCTGGGCGTGTGGTGAGTGGAAAGCTGCTGCCACCAGTACTGTGGATGCGCCTCGCCTTGCGGTGCAGAAACGCCCCCAAAGGCAGCCCTTTCCCTGCCTCCCTAGCTGAAAAGTGAGCAGGTCCAAGCAAGGAAGGACTTGCATTGTTTCAGTGGAAAAGGATTTTTTTATCCAGGTTACCTTGTCTCAGTTTTTTCAAGTTGTGTCACTACCCCATGCTTTCTTTCATCCTTAACAGCATGAGCTTCGTGTTCGTTTTCTGAGTGGATTCATCAAGTGAGTTGGTCACCGTGAGTCTCCATGTTGCACCCAAGAGCTGCCCAGTACGGGGACATACAACAGGGAAAGCTCAGAAGTAGTTTGTTCTCTTCAGAGGAGCAAGATGGGTGAGTATGCACTGACAAACAAGCACTAGGTTTGGCCTGCTGCCAGACCACTACTTCTGAGTAGTGTTCCCCAGTAATGGGAGCAGTTCTAATTGAAATATGAAAGGGGAAGGTGGGGTAAGAGAGTGTGAAATGCCAGAACTGTGAGAAGGTGCAGGTATTCAGTGCAGAGAGGGGTGTAATATTAGAGGAAAAACACGTGAAATTAATGTGGAAAAAGGAGATATGTTTAAAAAAGCTGCTGAAAGCATTTTGCAGCATGCTGTGAGAGAGTACTGCATCTTTTAGGCTCAGTCTTCCTTCCAGAGTAACATCATTCTGTGCATGTTCTTCAGATGAACTCTTTTCCTACTATTGCTAGTCTGTTTAAACAGTGATCTCATATTCAGAGTGTACTTTTATTGCGCAAGATAAATCATGGTGAACAATTAGGTATTTCAAACACTAAACTTGGGTAGATTAGGCATTTCAAATATTAAAGTGGGGAAAAAGCACAGGGAACAAGAGTGTGATAATCATCAGTTAATTTAAAAAGATGTAAATGGGTTCACCTATGATTGACTGATTAGTCGAAGACACATAAAAGAGTTTCATTCATAAACCTTACTTTGCCCATGGATATAGCTTCTATTTATGTGAAGAACATGCTTTGGTCTCTTTCCTTTGGAATTGCTGCCCAGGCTGAGTGTGTGTGTTGCTCAGAAAGGAAAAATCATCTCTTTGTAAGGGACCCATGCCTTGCCCCACATCAATGCCTTCTGTGCAGGAAGGCATCTGCTGCGATTGCCTGGGGAAGTTCTATGCGTCGAGTGCATATTGCAGAGAGTTCTGTGAAAGAGGAAGGAAAAAAAAAAGGAAATCCTTGTTTCCTTTTGTGTTTTTCAAATATAAGGGAGAACAGAAAGGCAATGTGGTTTTTTTCAAGGTGTTCTGCTGACATGCTGGAAACCAAGAGAGCAAACCTCAGCTTGGCTGGGATCCCCATCCATTGGTATGCTGGATCTTTAAATGGAGAGGTGCTGAGCTGAAGGAGGAACCATGGGGGTTTCTTACCAGGTGGAAGAGGTTTATTGGCTTTTAAAGAGTGTTTTGCTGCCTGGGCTATGCAGGGTATGAGATGTGACATAGGCTAGCGCGCAGAGGATGTATGAAGGATCACACCTCAATTTGTGAAGTGTAAAAATTGTTGTCTGCTTGAGAAACCAGAGGGGGTTTGTGTAATAGGAGGCATGTGGTAGGCTGTTGAGGGACATCTGAAGGAGGAGTGGAGGATTCTGCTCTGTACCTCAGCTCAAGCTGTGCAAAAATTGTCCACGTGCACATGGTACCGTCCTGCCTTTTTGGGAGTGGAAGGAACCTGCAAGAGTTAATGTTTTTCTGAGATTTCTCTCTTACTGGTATACTAAAATATGCAGGAAGCTTTGGTTTTTGTTTTCTGGGTTGGTTTTTTTTTTTCTTATTTTGTCTTTTCTGAGAATGAAATATTTCTTCTCTAACCTCAACCCTGAACAGCAGTTGGGGGGAGGCAGGGGAGAGCACCGCAGTTTGTCTCTGTACCATTTGAGCTGTTTGAATTCATTAGCTTGGGAGGCCCCACAAATGCCTCAGGCCGTGTACCTCCTCATGCACCCAACTTGGGAGGATCTGTTACTGCTACTGCATGCATTAGCCTTCATTAATACAATTAGCATAATAGTGATTAGGATTCATTATTCCCTACAAAAAGATAAAGCCAGTAATACGTATCTCAGAATCAATTCCTCAGCGCCTTGTCTTGGGATTGCTTTATATTGGAGTTGTTTGCTCTTTATATCCTTCCATCTCCTAGAAAAAAGAAAGCCACTTATTTGTAAAACTGTTTGGGTCAAAGAAATGCACTGAGATGATCTTTCACGCATGCTAAATAGGTGAATTGATCTATGGGACCCACACAGCTCAGACAGCCACTCAACAGTCGAAACTGCGAACTTCATCTTCTTCAAGCACAAAAGCTACTTAGTTTCCTCATGTTGAAGACTTTTTATAATAGCAATAAGACAACTCTAGAGAGAACCATCTAATATTAACTCCAGGGAGTAATCATCTAATCACAATCTGGGGGTGATTTGAAGCACTCATCTGGACCAAATGCCTCACAACACCCCAGGAGTGGTTTTATTGCGTGATAGCAGTACCCCATTGAGCCTTATTGCTTAATTAAAAACAAATTCCCAAGTAATTTTTTTGCCTTTCCATAAAAACACAGTAGTACATAGCATGTATAAAACATCCATTAAATGATGGTAGATGCAAATTTACATTGTGAGATACAATCCGTTTCTTTACCACTTGGGGTTGAAGTTAAATGTAAAACCATTTCCTATAATCTGTGCACTGCTGTGTTTAGAGAGGAATAAATATGGGAAAGAGAGGTTCATTGTAGGATGCCTTGTTTTTATTAAGTGATATGTTTGGTCTCCTTACAAAGGAGTTCAAATTCTCATCCATCTTGCAGACACAATAGTCAATCAACAGTGTGGCCTTTTCTGCTTCCTCCTGGAGATTTCCTCAGTTTGCCGTTGTTTCAGTACAGATCTTCAATAGGAATCCTGTATTTCTGTCTGGGATTTCCATTTCTCTCTGAGCAGAAAGAGCGTCAACAGTGCAGGTGACGTATTTGGGAATACATCTAGCATACTATGCAAGTGCTGCCCCTGTGTCCTTTTGTGGGTTTTGCAGTCTAATGTGGATTAAGCCTGGTAGATGCACAGTACAGCCACTTTTGGTGGTTTTGCTGCACAGCTGACCTCCACCTGTACTAGGTGCATGACTGAGATGTCTCCACCTCCTGCAGTTTGACAGGGGCCACTGCTACAGCTGTGGCTGCTCTGCAAGGGACCCAGATTGCAAATGGGAAAAGTATGAAAGTCCTTTTTGTTCATGTTGAGGGATTGCTCTGCCTCAGCATCTCAACCCACAGCTCTCTTACACCTTTATGGAGTGCTTTCATAGCCCCACAGTGATTCCCAAAGGCAGTGCTTCCCTGAGGATTTTGAGTATTGTTCGTATGTTACAGGCAAAGGAAGCAAATCCAAGTTTTTAAGCGATTGCCCACAAATCATACAGGGAGTGCTAGAGACACTGCTCAGAAATCGTGGCAACCAAAGCTGTAATTGGGCTTTTGGCCACAACACTGAAGTAAATGGGGGGGGAAAAGGGTTGATATGGCATTTTCTTCAGATTTGTTGCTCAGGGTGCCTTTAATTAATTGGTGGAGATAAGCTTGCAAGTACAATTTTCTTAAATAAAAGCTGAGAATTAGTAGTAACTGTTACTCTAATTGTTCCACGTGCCAAAGCCTTCTTGTGGTATATACAAGCTCTGGATGGAGGATGACACTTGTGTCAATCTCACCTGCTGTGGGCTCCACTCAGTGTTACACGCACCCTTCTGGTTTTCCCCATCAAACGGTGGTTCCCCAAGGACTGGTGGGAGCTGGAGCTGCACGTGACTACCTACTGCTGATAGTAGGTTGCAGCATTCAGGGTTATAGAGGCAATATGTTTTGTCCCATATTTAGATTTTGTAAAAGATAGATGATTTTTTGTTTGGTGAACCACTTTGCTAGAATGTTTTGCTGACTTCATTTTTAATGTCCCACTAGAGAAATGTTAAGTGTTGTAGTGGAGGTTTTGTTATAAAAAGGTTGTGGCGTTGTACTAAGGAAATGAATGAGAGTAAAACTAGTTTTCTGCTTCTGCTGCCTGAGATCAGTCTGAAAGAGTGACAAAAAGAATAATTAAGTCTGTGTATTTAAGACAGTTCTGTAGTAACTTGGGACATTGCCATGTCAGGAAAGGACATGAAAAGACCTGACAGTGTTCTTGAACAATAAACATTTTTACCTGAAAGACCTCTGCTGGCTTTATTAGGAATGCCATTATGTTGCTTTGATCTGACTCTGTAGGACTGGCTGCTCATACAGCTGGCACTGAGCAAGTAGCCAACAAAGGAAAGCCCTAATAGACTTTAATACCTTTAGTGAAGAGTTTCTCGTCCCTTCAGATGTATGTAATTTTACAAAGGCTCTTTTCATCTTAATGTATCATGGAGATGGCTGTATGCAGTAGGAAAAGCGGACACTGTTGGTTAAGGGGCAGGGTTTAGCAGACTCGCTGTCAGATTTGACCGGCCCTGTCCCACCGCTCAACGTGGAGCTGCTGGGGGGTCAGCAATGCTCCTTGCCTGCCCTGCCTGTGGAGCAGGTGCCACTGGCACTGCTACAGCCTGGATGCATCTGCAGGGCAGTAGATGGGAGCTGCCCAGAGCAGGGCCTGAGGGAGCAGCTATGGTACAGCATCTTCCACTGGTTTGTTTGTTTTGTTTTGTTTTTTTTTTTTTTTGGCAAGTAGGTTTTGAAGCAGAACAGGGGGTTTATTTGCCTTCAACAGAGTGAGAAAAATCAACCGTGCCCTACCTTGTGGTAACCAGTCATGATGGGCAGCAGGCATAGTGCTGGAGTGGGCAAAGGCATGCCTCATTCTCATCAAATGCATGGCTTACTCTGGGTAACTGCAGCAGTGCTCAAGGGTTTGCAGAGTACAAACCTAGCCTATTCTTTCATCTGAGCACATATTTTCAAGCTTTAGGACACAGAATAAACACGATATGATATCTACATTTATTTGGCCTTTAACAAGACGAGGAGTCAAGAGTCTTAAGTTGATGGTTCTGAGACAGGTATTACTTCCTTTAAGAGTCTATCCTTTCATGAAAGAAATTAAAAGTGTGAAATTTTAGCAGTTGGAAATGCCTGCCTTGGTTTGGTTCTGTTTCCTGATTTCATTTTGACACGGTAGGCAATTCAGAAAATATATTTGCAGTAAGGAAAATTCAGTTGTTATGGAAACATCAGAGAAAGGCAGCTGACATAGGGTAAGGCATGCACCAGATTAGCAGTACACACAGACGCAGTAAAAGGCAAGTTCATTTAAGGTAAGGGAACAGTTTCTAGGCACTGTCTGCTTCATGGGTGGTTTTTCTGTCAGAACAGGAAAAAAAAAAAATCGCTTTAAAACTGTGAGATTGTGGCTCCATCTTCTGGAACCGTAGCAAAATGTGTTGCTCTGGGCATAGAAGACGGTGAGATTTCTATAGCTTTTTTATGTTAGCTGCAACAAAAGCAACAACAAAACCAACAGCAACAATAATAATAAAATAAAATACCTGTGCCTCAGAGCCAAGCCACAAGTTATTAATGTAGTTTTCCTGAAGCTACAAACTATTCTGCTGCATGGGAAGAAAACTGTCTTTTGAAACATTCTTCTAAGTGTGTAGCCCCAAAAGTGGCTTGTCTTCCAAAGCACAGCACTGCTGTCCTACACAAAAACAATGTTTGATCAGATGTGGACTGTACCAGCGAAGCTTGATGCCTGTGTAGGTGCTAATTTTCTTTGTTTCCCCCTCCCCAACAATATCTTTGGCTAAGTAGCTAAAATTCATGATACATGTTCACAGAAACGCTAGCTGGGTAGAAGTAGGAATGAACGGTTCTTTGAGGTAGACTGCCAGAAGTCAAAAGAAAAAAAAGATGTTTTATCACTTCACCAAACAGAGAAAGTTGTTACAGTGCATATTGTGCATGCTTAATTGAGCTTGATTACTCAATCTGTTCACCTTAGTAAATAATTTTGTTTTAAACATAAGTAAGTCATTGTTCAGAACCAGAAGATGTTGTTATTCTCTGGGTAAGCTTTGGGTTTTCTAAGTAATCCTAAAGAATTGCCCCAACTTCGTTGCTTTTAAAAAAACCCAAGAACACAACAAATGAGAAACAAAGGTAATTATCTTGATGCAGTGCTGTCCTAAAGCTGTTGTTTGTAAGTCATTGCAAATAGGAGGTATGGCAGTGTAAATGCAAAATTAATAATATGGATCATGTGGTTTACTTATTTTACTTCTGTGTACATATGTAAGTATGTATCTTTTTTTCCCCTGGATATTGAGCCTAGGATATAAGGGACCCTATATTCTTTGTATGAAGCATTAATTTTTAGTCCAACCTACTGCATGGCAGAACTGTAAGAATGAAGGTGAGGGAACATGAAATTAAATGGCCCCACGCTTCTGCCCATACTCGTGCCACTCTTCCACTAACATGAGTGGTGAGTTATTTGCATGCCGCACTTATCCGTGGGGAGGGTTGTGTGGAGACGTGCTTGGAAAGAGTGCGTTTGTGTCAGTCCAGCTTCTGTATGGCAGGGAATCATATCACAAAAATAATCCCTAAAGTAAGCACTAGCTAGGGTTTCTCATCATGGCCTCAGCAGCAAGGCTGTGGGTTGAAACCAGAGCAGAACTAGCCTTTACCCTTCAGTGTGGTGCTTTTAAGGCCCCACACAGAGGGAAGCATTTTAAATGGCCACAGGCTGTGTTGATACAATAAGATTGCATCCTCCACGGCTTGTATGTAGCTTTTCTAACCTGTCCCTGCAGACAGAGTGCATTGGACATCCCCTTGACACTACCTAAGGTTTCCTCTTGAGGCTGCCTCCAATTCCAATGATCTTTCTTTTCCCCTCCCTGTATTTAATCTTCAGCTTCATTCTGTTTCATTTCATTGGTGATTCCAAGCTTTTATTTCTGGAGTCTGTGGCTCTCTCAATATCCTATGGATTATTCTAAAGAGATATACTCACCTTTCTGAAAGATGTCACAAGGGTAGCACCTTTCTCCAACACTAACAGTAAATAAATACTACAGACCTCTTTTATTAGGAAGTACAAACCCACAAAAAACCCTGCCTGGAGTGTGTTTGATAAATCAGATCTTTTGCAGACATCTGGAGATTGTGTTTGCAAATCCCCAGCCAGCTTGGTTTTGTAGTCATTGTTACTATAATTCAGGTTAATGTTGTTGCCACTTTTTACTTCCTAAAACACATGTGGTGCTTTATTGCTGAAAAAAGTGGCTGCCTTGGAACAGAAGTTCTTTTAAAACCCTTCTAGGAAGTTTGCTGTTTGGAGAAACAAATGTCAAATCAATTGTCCTAGCTTTGAACTGCCATTCTGAAAATGCAGCTGTGAAAAAGAGATTACTTGGGTACTGTGATGGGGAGTGCATAAGAATCTAGATTGAGAATTATGTAGCAATAGAGACCTAAAATAACAAGTGGAACAAGTAAACTTTTAGCTTTTCCTGCAAAGATTTGCTGAAAAAATACTAGATCCCAAGTGAGAATGCTCATGCCAAGTTTTAAATCTCATTTGAATTTTTATAGCTGTTATAATCTCTGATATATAACCTTGGAAATAGGGTCGCATAACAGAAATGGCGAGTCCTTGACTAATGCTTTGCAAAAAAGAGTTGCTGTAATAGGCTACAATTCTAAGACAAGTTTGCAAGGCTGGCTTATGTTTGCATATCATCACTCAAATGGGTCTAAGCTGGGCTCTTCACATTATTTGAGTGTATTTGTGTGTACGTGATCAGCTGTATGCAGCTGTTCCAGTAATGTCAGCTTTCTAAGTATAACAGGCACAATCCAGTATATCCTTATCCACTGAAATGTTGCCACAGGGAGAGGCTTGGAGCTTGGACATGCTGTCATGACAAGTAAAGAAGAGCTTATTTTCTTTTTTTTTCTGTCCTTATTCTTCTATGTTTCTGCACAGAAAAAATGGAAGTTCCCAAGGAGCCTGGGCTGCAGAAGGGTTCCACGTGCCAGTGCTCTTTTCCCTCTCATTATCATACGTTTGCAATCAAACTCTAATTTTTGAAATAAAAAACCTGCAGTATTCTTTATTGGGACTATTAAACCTTCAATCTTCATTATTTAGGACGGCTACTTACCTTTTACTCAATGAAGCTATAATGCAACTGCTCCTATAAAAACTATCGAAATGGCTACTGTGGCAGTGAGTAGATTTTCCTCCGTGTAAAATAATCCTCTGTGAGTGAGACATAACTATCATTTACATTAATTAGGCAGCCATATAATGGGGTGTTCAATAGCTATTACATCATTTAAATTCTTCAGTGAGCACCTCAGCCACCCAAGAACTATCCAGCTGAGCATTTCTGAGTCCATAATTTTGAAATAATCCTTTAGAGGAAGAATATGCATGGCAGAGTGTTGCAGACAATTTCACACACACAAAAAATTAATTTTATTCAGATTTATGGGATTATTTTAACATTTACAAGAAGTGCATAATCCTATTTTTCCTTCCTTCACAGAATAACAGTGCTATTAAGTGGAGTCCGTTTTGGGGCTGATACTGTGCGCACACTAGAATATGGCCAAGGAGGTTGTAGTCAGAGGTCTGCGTTGGCAGCTGGACCCATATACACAACGAGGATGTTTCCCTAAGCATTCTGTTATAAGGCTGGGGCCCTGGAGCCACATGGCTCGGCTGAGAAGCCCTGACTCACGGACAAGTGAGTGCAGTCATGCCTGAGGTTTTGTTTTTGAAGTCTTAACTTTTGCCTTTAACAAGCATATGAGGACTTGAGCATTTATATTCAATTTTGGTTACTGATTTAAAATTTGTGAGGTCAAGCCAAAGTCCTTTGGCCTTTCTGGTAATACCACACTTCCCAGAAACTATTATATGAATATTATATATTCTAACTATATTATTATATATTTTTGTATATTTTAGGATTAGTGTCTCAGTCAAAAGTATGCACGTATGTCATGAGGCTAGGAGCTCATTCTGGGGGCTGAAGGAAATAAGGCTGAATTTATTAATTAATACACCAGGAAGGGAGTTCTATTAACAAGTCTGTACTGCAGATCTTTAACATGCTGTTCAGCTGTCTATAGAAGGTGATGGTTATTAGAAGGCTGGTCAGTGCCTGAAAGTATAAGAAAAGAACATGTTTTAAATCAGTGTTGTTTGGCAATAGTTAGGTGCTATGGGAATAGTTCCTACTAGAATGAAAAAAAGAAATAGACTAAAAATAGGCTGGTGTGCAGGGCAGGATAGACTGTAAAGTTTAGGTTGTGCCTTTTCCGTCAGCATCTTGGTTCAAAGTTATCAGTTATGTTATTTTAATCAATTGTATACTCAATTTTTTTCTCTTAATGGTTATAAGGTACTGTACCTTATCTGACTAATACAATAATAGGAAGCTGCAGAGAGCTCTCTTAACAGGGAGAGCTCTTAATTCAGTATTAAATGTTGCTGGGTTCTCTGTAGTTCTCCGTAATCCCTATCCAACAGACAGAGTGTGCAGAGCTAGGTGTCAAAACCTGTCTGTAGGTAGAGCACCAGGTACTGTTTGTTCTGCAGCCCAGGAGGTTTTTGACAGATGTAACTGCACAAAAAACACAAACAGGTTTGTGTTTGACAGATGTAACTGCTCCTCTCAGCAGCAGTGGATGCTTGATCTTCTATTTTTCACAGTGGCTCATTAATGTAATTAAACCAGTACACTGAGGGAGATTTCTGCCTTACCAAAAGAATACATTTTGATCGCACGCTGTAGGGAAGATGACTCAGAATTCGAGTTAGTTATCATAGGAATGACAGAGTTAAGGAGGGGGAGCGTGAGACAAAGGCGGGTCCAGCCTCTGCGAAATTTCATTGAATCAGCCATTGTCCATGTATAATTTGATCTGGTATGTAGGACCATGGTCTGGTGAACACTGTAGCATGACAAGCTTTGTAAATCCAGTTTTTGTTTGTCTAATGATGAATTAAGGTGAGCATTTGTTAAATAGGTCAACTAATGTGCTTTACTCACCAAGGCCCCACATGCTAACGAGCTCACCTTGGGTGCAAGAAGGCAGTACAGCTGGTGTAAGAGGCACAGCTGACAAGGGTTAGTCTTTCAATGTACTCAGGTGTTTTCTATATGAAGAGAGCTAGTTGGGAGTTTTGGTGTTGCCAAAGAGACCAGTTGGGCATTTGCTTCAGCTGTAATGGTGCAGGAGACTGGCCTGATATAGCTGTTCCTGGCTTAGAGGGGACCTTCTATCTTGCCGGTACTGCTTAAATCTCACATGGTGTGTAGGCTGAAGAAGATGGGGCTGTTGGAGCTGGAAAGGAGAGCTTGTGGATTGCTGAAGCCTTGTACTTGCATCACCTATGGTAAGGTCACTGCGGCGGCAAATTAATTAGGGAAATTGTAGTGCATGTTGAGGGATGAGTACAAAGAGCAGGAGCCTGGAATTAGCCATCCAGCAGTGTGAAGGTGTCAGTGACTGGAGCAGGAATGATAAGGTGACCAGAACTTTTTGTTAGTTGGAAAACCTGTCTGTGTATGTTTTTGGGATTTGTAACTGGTCAGTGGGTACATGTAACTGCTCTGGTAGCGAATGGGCTCAGGAATTGCCCTGTTTAGATAAAAGCAGTGCTGCCCTGGTTATGAGAAGACACTGCTCCTGTTTCCTGAAAACATGCTGCTGATGCAGAGGAGCAAAATGGTGTCTCAGGTTTAACGCAGTACAGTGGGTCCTGCCTGGCATCACAGCTGTGTTTTAAGTGACTTTTAAAAGGAGTAGAAGGAGGTGTAGAAAAAAATAAGTGAACTGTTCAGGTTATATGAGGCAAAGGACGCTATTTAAGAAAGGAGTTCTAAGCAAAGATGTAAGTTATTTGATGGCAAACCTGTCAGTAGCTTTGTGTGGTGTATGCTGGTTCTTTGGTGCGTGCATACCAACAGAAACGCCTGGTAGAGTGTGGGCCTGGGCTGCTGTAAGAGCTCTTTCGCAAGCTCAGCGTTTCATAGTCATGCTGTGAAATGCCCAGGGACACCATTTTCCTGGAAAGTGAAAAATATTCATAATTTTTAGATGGTATGCTGTGGCTTTTGTTCACTTCTCAAGGGCTATTTCGTATTTACTTGTAGAATGTTAAAGGTTATCTCTAAATCTTTTATAGAAGTTTCATAAATACCAGAAGCACAGAAAAAGTACCGATGTGGAGAAGGAACAACAGCCCCCAGTTGGTTAGTGTGTGACATATGCAGTCTTTAGCAAAATTGGGGTGTCTTTTTCCCTGGAAAAGTGGAAGCCTGCAGACAACACACAGAATTACCAGTGTAATGCCACTGAATACCTACAGCTGTTCTCTGCAGGATTTGTTTCCCCTACCAAACTGATTCTCCTTCCCTTTGTTATTCAGTCTGAACTCTGACTCACTCTGGTTTTTTCTTCTGTATTCTTTCTCACCTCATGCCATTTTTTGGTCTCTATTAGAAAACACCACAAATGTTTCCATGCAAGGTTTCTAAACCTATGATTTGCAAATTATGGTGAAAATAGCTAAGCCAGGTTTGCCTACCTTTTATGTACACACCTCAGAACAAGAAGCTTCCTTTTCCAGACCGTATCAGCCTGGCATGGCCATATTCTGTCCTTTTCTTTTGCAGTTCAATAGGGGCAGTGTTCTAGTAAAAAATACTAGTCGCCCTTGCCAGACCTTCTCCTTTGCAAAAGACAGCTACTTATTAAGGACTATGTATTACTGTTCCAAATTATTTTAAGGTTTGTTTAACAAGAGTTGCTTGGTCAAAAGTTGTAAGAGGCTTGGAAATTGTTTCTAACCTCTCGCATTGACACAAGTCCTCCCAGACCAGAAATACTAAAATGGACAAAGAGAGTCTGCTGGAAGGATGAACTTGTCCAAGGCTTAAGGATTCATTAAAAAAAAGCTCTGGTCCAGATCAGAATTTTATGCTTTTATGCTTCTCTAAAACATTGGGTGACTTGAATATGTAGAGTTAACATCAGCTATGTGCTGCTGTGATTTCAGTGATTTAGTATAAGTTTCCCAAGGAGAGTCCTAGGAGGTTTTGGGGGGGTTTCCATTGTATTGCTGTGTAATCTGTCTTTCAGAGGAAGTATTAAAAAACTCCTCTCAGATAGAAAATCCAGTGTGTTTTCTTGGATGCGACTTGGCTTTAATTTTAAGCATTTCCTACAATGAAGTATTTTGAGGTTTCATATGGAAATTATGGGGTTTTTTGTTTGTTTTCCCATTCTTGCTTAAATGTTCAAAATTCAGTAACAGGATTGTTTACAGTTGTTTCAGTTCAGATTAGTTATATCTATCTGTCTTTATATATTGTATATACATAGTAATAGGAAAGCAGAAATGTGTGTAACGTAGTGAGACAGTATATTGTTCACTGTTGTTCATTATTCCCTGGTTAGCCTTTTCTTTAGTTAGAGATTAGGTACAAAAATCATTACAAAAAACATGTCTCTGCTGCATGCAATTCAGAGTTGAACAGGCGAAGGAAGAGGCGTATTAGAGACAGCTGTGATTAGTTGTCCAATTTTCTAATATTAAATCCATTAAGTATTTACTGTCTCAGCTAATGAAGAGATGGGGAATGGTCATGAATCAGCAGGGGAGGACTGGTGAGTGGTCATTTTCATGTTACCCAGTTTCTAAGGAAGTTCCTTCACAAGCAATGGGGAATTTAATGTGTTCTAGGGAAAGACGAACACAGCCGTGTTCTGGAGAAAGCAGATGGGACAGGGGTTTGGTTCAAGGAGCTGATGGGTTGACGGTAATACCAGTGGTCTGCAGGAGCAATTTAGCTTAAGTGATTTATGGGTGCTGTTTGGAACATCTCATGGAGTCATTACAAAAAGGCCTCTTCAGGTGATTTACCAACTGCAGTAAAGGCATCTTGAATGTGTTGGCTGTTCAGCTCTTGTTATTCTTCATTTGTCATCTGTCTTTATGTGCTACTAGCATGTGATTACCTTGAGGAGACCTTTGATTGAGTGTAAATAATTAATGCCTTGCTATTATTTATCGAAAGGGACTGCTAGGCAGCGTTTGTCTCTTTTGGTTGCTGAAATAGCTTAAAAAATGGAAATGTCAGTAGCTATGGGAAGTTGTATCATGTTTGTCTATGTCTGTATGGTAGAATATGGTATGTCCTTCACAGCACAATGAAACATGATTGTGCCTAATTCCAATTTGTATGGCATTCCTATTAATGATGTCTATTTAAGATATCCATTAAAGGCCCTTAATGTTAATTACCTGGACTATGTCAATAAAGTTCTATTAGCTTCCCCCTATTAATTTAATATTATAGGCATTTAACAGATGTCTTAATTAGATGTTACACTGAAGCCTATGAGCAAAATTAAAATTAGGTCATTGTCCTGAAAGTTTCTGCTATGATTTATGCTTTCTACCACTTTGTTTGTTTTTCCCTCTGGCCTCTCACAGGAAACCAAGGGATTTAATTTTGGGGAATGTTGAGAGGAGTAATTGGTACTAGGCAGAATAATAACTTGAGTCTAACAACTTTAATAGGTCTTGTTCTTATTTCACACATATAAATTCACTGGAAAAAAGCTTCTACTCTTTGGCACTTTCAAGTGTTTTTATCCCTGTTTTCAAAAACTTTTCCAGTGTTTTTCTCCTAGTTTTCCATTGGTGTGAAATGACTGTATTTCCCTGTATAAATTGTACATCTCTAGCAAAAGCACTGTTGTTTTTCCCCATCTCAAGGGCAGTACCTGATATAATTGCAACAAAGATTTATTTCCATACCAATTATTTTATTTCCTGACTTTAAAGGGGGGAGAGAAGCAGTCTGTTTGTCTTGAAAACCTGTATTGCCCATGCTGTGATTTCAACTGATCAGTCCAGTTCAGTGATGCTGAATCTGGTCTGCATCTGAGGGATTGTGCCAGGGATATGCAGCTCTCCTGTAACCTCTCCCAGCAACAGGTCCAGAAAGGATGTAAAAAAGAAAGTATGTAGGCACTTTGGAGGCCAACTGAGTGAGGGCTGACTGGCACAGTTAGTGTTTTTGTAGGACTGGGGGAGGCTTGGAGGTGGAGCTGCTCTTTGGCTTTCTCATGGCAGATAAATGGCCCTGCAGTGCAGTTAAGATGTCTAGCTGGAGCTGTCCTCCTAACAACCCAGTGCTTGGCTTTGGTGTGTAGTGTAAGTGAGAGAACAGCTATGTTCTCTGAGCCTGGTTGGCTACAAACACTTGAACGATGGCAGGGAAAAACTTTTCCTAGATATGGGTCTTCCATTTGATCCTGAAATGGAACTCATAATTTAAATTGAAAGCTTTTAAAAGCTACTTCTATAATACAAACACCATAGAGGCTCTTTTATAATAAAAAAATGTTAAGTGATTTAAATACAGGGGTCACTTCCACCTCTCAAACGAGTCAAACCTGCCTAGTTGATGAGAGATTGTAATCTGGGCAGTCAAAAAAAGATCCTGGAAGTATATAGTAAAGAAAAAAATATGAAAAAAGGAGATAAGAGGCACATGCACTCAAAGCTGAGCAAGTTTCCACTGGTGCAAGTATGGGGGTCTCCATTACAACCACTGTTGCAGACTCCTGTAAAAAGCAAATATTTATAAAAGATTTAAACACGAGAAACTTCTTCACAAATGGCACTGTAATAAGTGTGGTTGGTGAGTTGAGAAGACTTACACTATGAAACTATCTGACTTCTTGTGTTCCACTGGTGTAGTGCTCACAAACAAGTGATATAAACTAAGTGCCATCCACACTAGCCTTTTCTAAAATTATGTAACATGTATATTTTAATAAGAATTAAAGTTTTTTTAAAGTGTAGAACATAGACACCATATCTCAATACATATAAAAATAGGCTAGAGTAAAGTTACGAATAGAGGTTGAATATTCACAAAGCAATTTTTTGGGTAATTTACAAGATTGAATAGAGGTCATTTCCACCTTTGAATTTCTAGCTTCAAGTGCTTCCCCCTTATGTGATGTGTTCCCTGCAGTCTGGCATGATTATGCATTTACTAATATAGACATACCCAATTTAATCTTAAAGTAGTATGTTATTAGTAAGCAGCACCTGGTAAGCAAACAGCTCACAGGGCTCCATACATGTTTAATGTTTATATTTTCACACATATACATGTTATCTGCAACAATTAACCACAGGGAAGGGTATATTTAAGGTAAACCCTATCAGTTGTTTCAACTTACTTGCATATGCTTGCATCAGGCAAAGATGGAATCATAGAATTGTTTAGGTTGGAAAAGACCTTTAAGATCATCAAGTCCAACTGTAAACCTACCACTGCCAAGTCCACCATTAAACCATGTCCCTAAGCACCTCATCCACATGTCTTTTAAATACCTCCAGTGATGGTGACTCTACCACCTCCCTGGGCAGCCTGTTCCAATGTCTGACAACCCCTTCAGTGAAGAAACTTTTCCTAATATCCAGCCTAAACCTCCCCTGGCGCAACTTGAGGCCATTTCCTCTTGTCCTGTCACTTGGGAGAAGGGACCAACACCCACCTCTCTGCAACCTCCTTTCAGACAGTTGTGAAGAGCAATAAGGTCTCCCCTCGGCCTCCTCTTCTCCAGACTAAACAACCCCAGTTCTCTCAGCCACTCCTCATAAGACTTGTGCTCCAGACCCCTCACCAGCTTTGTCACCCTTCTCTGGACACACTCCAGCTCCTCAATGTCCTTCTTGTAGTGAGGGGCCCAAAAATGAACACAGGATTTGAGGTGCAGCCTCACCAGTGCCCAGTACAGGGGCACAATCACCTCCCTACTCCTGCTGGCCACACTACTTCTGATACAGGCCAGGATGCCATTGGCCTTCTTGGCCACTTGGGTACACTGCTGGCTCATATTCACCCGGCTGTTGACCAACACACCGAAGTCCTTTTCTGCCAGGCAGCTTTCCAGACACTCTTCCCCAAGCCTGTAGCATTGCATGGGGTTGTTGTGACCCAAGTGTAGGACTTGGCCTTGTTGAACCACATACAATTGGCCTCGGCCCATCGATCCAGCCTGTCCAGATCCCTCTGCAGAGCCTTCCTACCCTCAAGCATATCAACACACCCATCCCATTGTGTCATCTTACTTACCAAGTGCAAACTTACTGAGGGAGTACTCAATCCCCTCATCCAGATCTTTGGTAAAGATATTAAACAAGACCACCCCCAGTACTGAGCCCTGGGGAACACCACTTGTGACCAGCCACCAGCTGGATTTAACTCCATTCACTACAATTCTTTGGGCCTGGCCATCCAGCCAGTTTTTTTTACCCAGCAAAGAATGCACCCATCCAAGCCATGAACAGTCAGTTTCTCCAGGAGAATGCTGTGGGAAACTGTGTCAAAGGCTTTATTAAAGTCTAGGTAGACTATATCCACAGCCTGTCCCTCATCCACTAAGATGTTGATGTTGGCCCAGGAACAATGATTATAAAAGTGCAGTTGTCATCACCTGCAGTCTCATAAGCATAATAGGCAGATAAAGCCCAATTTATACAGAAGGCAACAATAACATTTATCACAGAGTTACAAGATACAATTTTCATTGTGCAAATCTGTGATTATAAATCACAGAATTGTTTAGGTTGGAAAAGACCTGTAAGATCATCAAGTCCAACTGTAAACCTAACAATGCCAAGTTCACCATTAAACCATGTCCTGCAGTGCCATGCCTACACATTTTTTTAACACCTCTGGGGATGGTAACTCAACCACGTCCCTGGGCAGCCTGTTCCAGTGTCCTTGACCACTCTCTCAGTAAAGAAATTTTTCCTAATATCCAGCCTAAACCTCCCCTGGCGCAACTTGAGGCCATTTCCTCTTGTCCTGTCACTTGGGAGAAGAGACCAACACCCACCATACCACAACCCTCTTTCAGGTAGTTGTAGAGAGCGATAAGGTCTCCCCTCAGCCTCCTGTTCTCCAGACTGAACAACCCCAGCTCCCTCAGCCGCTCCTCACAAGACTTGTGCTCCAGACCCCTCACCAGCTTCATTGCCCTTCTCTGGACACACTCCAGCTCCTCAATGTCCTTCTTGTAGTGAGGGGCCCAAAACTGAACACAGGATTTGAGGTGCAACCTCACCAGTGCCGAGTACAGGGGGACAATCACCTCCCTACTCCTGCTGGCCACACTATTTGTGATACAGAATTGAAACAGAAGTCAGTTAATCAACACTAAATCATGTAAGTTTAATAAAAGCCACAATGTTACATGCAAATAACAAAACAGATGCAACAGACTCCAACAGTCTGAAAGACTGCTTTAAAGACAACTGATACTAGTCATTCTTCAGTAAGAAGAAATACTTTACATAGCTATTCCATTTTCAATCTGCCCAAAAACCTGGTCTTTAAACTGCAGGAAAACAGCAGACATTTCTATTAATACTTCTGATTTTCCATGAAATCATAGGTCAATAGTTCCTTTCAACTTGAACTTTTTTGCAGATCGCTCACTTGCTCTAAGCTGGAACTTGCTTCCATAGATGTAGGAAATGAATCCATCAATTTCCAAGCTAAATACATTGTTAAGTTTGGGAACAACTGAAAATGCAAAAGGAAAGCAATTAACAGAAGTGGACTAATGTAAATCCCTATTATAAAAATACACTGACATACTAGGGGATATTACTGACACGTAGATTTCAGGTTTGCCACACTGAGTTTTTAACGCTTTAGCAAGAGTAGAAAAATAACCAAAACTTCTAAATTTTAAACTTGAATTACTAAAGTTAGTCCTCTTTCAGGAGATGCAGTAAGCGTTGCAGAGAACATCTAACATGAATGAGACGGATGACCCATATGCATAATCATGCTGGGTTCATTGGAAATGCTTTTCTTGTTAGTTGCTCATTTTTAATGAGATACTTTTTTGGTAAGATATTGGGCTGTTACATGGTCAGTAAAGACATTGACTTCTGCCACTCTATGCAAAGAACTGAAAGCACTGATATAAAACAATGTACTCAGAGGTGTAAGATGAATAGTGTGTTTAAGGAATTTCTGATTATTCAGATTTTGAAAAGCACTGCAAACAATGTCTTATGTACCTTTTAATTTGTCCTCTTTAGTGATAATTTTGAAGACATGTTTAAATTCCTGTAGAATGATTCCTGTTATCCCAACATAGGAGGGGCACTTTGATTTTGTGACTGAAAGAACAGAAGTATCTATGTATTAGAAAACTTCAGATGCAGGCAGTTTATTTGCTCTTCTACAGTTGCCTCATGATTTTAAAAACTGGTTTGCAATATTCTGAAATAATGCAGTTACAGAAATCACTGTTAGAACCTGCAGTAATCTTTACAACTAGAAACATGACTTTCAAAAGCAATTGAAAAGTAATTAGCATTGATAAGTAGAGAAAGAATCCCTCAACATATGACCTCAGCTATGTGATTTTAGAGTTAATGATACTGAAAGGAATTTTAAAATAAGCACCTGAAATGTAAGAGTGTCTACTGAACTTCAGATAACTTTGTAAAAGAAAACAAATAGAATACCTGTAACAATAGCTCCATGGAGATCAGCTTTTAGCAGTTTGCCCTGAACCATATGTGGTTGCCTTGAAGAAGAGGGTGGGATCAGAGGAGAGGGAAAGAAAATTACATGGAAAGTTAAGTTTACAAGATGTGACCATAACCATGGAAATCAGGGCCAAAGCTTACAGAAATAGTACATATCCTTATCAAGTAGCTATGATGTTTCAAGCAGTAACTCAGTAAACCTAGAAATATCTACTAAATCAACCATACTAATTTTAAAATATCTCAACTTACGTATCTGGTTTAAGTCCATGACACAGGTCTCTGACATACTGTTTCCAGAGTTCATGTAGTGGTAGAAAGATTGCATATCTGCAGTAAAAAAACAGGAAGTATTATACAAGAACTTAATTATAAAAAACCCTATTGGTTGATTAATGAAGTAATCCATATTTACAACCGAGTTAAGACTAACATTTGTAAGTTATGAGAGCAGATTACAAAACTTAACCTGTGAGGTAACCCACTCCAAACAACAGGTTTGCTTTTATAAAAAAGTACAAACTAAGTGTGCTCCTCTCTATCAACCCAAAACGTTGATGTGTTTTAGAGGACTGGGCTATGTCTAAGACTGAAGAGATTTCTACTCCTGTACTTGCCCACTTACTTCATGTTAGCAACAGCAGGGGCTTTGTTCAACATGCATTAGTTCGAGGAGCCTGATGCAGAATTCTGACTCTCCAGTCACAGGCAGTCTAACTTTAAAAAGTGAAATCAGAGGTGATTGTATTTGGGTTTAATTTCTTGTTGTATTTAGCTATACAAAAGGAAAGAGCACCAGTAATAAACAGAAATGTATTTTCCAACTATACAGACAAGAAAACTGTTTTCTCATGGTGAAATGCCACAGAGTCTCAGACTGACTTTACATACTAAAGGACACATGTAGGTGCTGCTGCTTTCACATACTTTTGATGTACTTCCCACTTTTACTACACAAGGAAAATATTTAAGATCTTACCTTTGCTGTTCGGGTTCAATTTCAAAGAGACGCATTTCTCGCCTTTGCTTGGCAGTAAAACCTTTTGTTTTCTTTCTTTTTTGCTTTGTCTTTTTTTTGGAGTAATGCTCAAGAACTACAGCTTTCCGAGTTAGTATATCCTGGATAGCTTCATCTTTCTTTTTCGGCATACTGTGCTTCAGGAAGGCATTTACAAACGCTTTGGCCTCTTCTGATCCTTGAGGCTAAAGATATTTTAAAAGATACTTTAAAATACTAGATTTCAATTAAATTAAGAACTTGCTGCTGACTAGTAGTTTTATGGAGCTGACAAAACCACACAGGGATTACACAACACTAATAGTGACTGGGAGATGTCCACCTGCCGAACCCCGCTGCGTCAATGCCGAGTACAAGCGTACCACAGCTGCGGTCCTCGCACGTCCGAGCGGCGACAGCCGCCCTCAGGGAGGAAACATTGGCTGACACGGCGCATTCAAACGCCGAAGCCAAACGCAGCGTACTGGGGAAACCAGCGCCGGCGCCGCCGCCCGCGGGAACAAACCCACCCCCCTTCCTGTGGTTCTAACAGGGTTTTGTAGGACTGTGCGAGAAGAGAGCTGAAATCGCCGCGTAACTCCCCACAACGACGCTGCCGGGGCGGGAGGCGCTGCTCCCGGGCACCCCCCCGGCTGTCCCGTCGGCTCCTCGGGCGGCCGGCGGTACCTGGAGGCGCAGCTCCCCCGTCTCCTCCGGCGACAGGCGGCGGTACAGCTCCCCTGCAAGGCAGAGCGGGGCAGGGCGTCAGGCGGGGCCGCCGCGGCGCGGCGCGGGCCCCCCTCGCCCGCCAGCACTCACCCTCCATCGCGGCGGCCGCCGACGCTTCCGGCGCCGGTGGCTGACGACAGCGGAGGCGACGTGCGCCTGCGCAGAGAGCCGGCTCCCAGGGCTGGCCGCAAGGCGGCGCCTGTGCCTGGCCGCCTTTTAACCCCCCGGGGGGCGGAGTCAGTGACCGTTGTGCCTTATTAGTCAAATTATCTTAATGGGGAAGGAGCTCCAGGCGATAAACAACAAACAGTTCTTTTTCTATCATTATTATGTGCTAAAAATATCTCACAGACGTTCCCGGAGCGTCTAAAGCCCGCAGGGCCTCTCAGAGGTGCCAAGGCTGGATGCAGGCCTGTGAGGATGCGCCAGGATGGCCTGTCCGGCCCTGGGGAGCCGGAGCTCAGGCCCCGGGCGCTGTTTGAACCCGGGCCGAGTCCAAACTTAAAGAAACCCACTCAGAGCTAGCCTTGGCACAAGCCACATATCCAACACACCGGTCCTGGCTCCCCTGGTGAGCTGCGTGGGTCCGTAGGCAGCTGTCGGCAGTGTGGGGGCCCTGGGTAAGGGGGAGCCCAGCCTTCTCCCTCCGGCCTTGCCAGACCTCTGCGCAACAAAGTCATAAGGGACAAAGGGAAAGGGGTGTCAAAACCTTTTCAGCAAACGCAAGCCAAAAAAAGAGGGGACAATTGTTAGATTCTGCTTGCTAAAAAGCTTTTATGGAGAGTTTATACTACTCAGCATATCAAAAGACATACCATCTCCCCTACTGCTGACTAGGGTAGTAAATCCCAACCTTAACCTCACATTTGAGAGGCTGCAGTGCTAGAGGTAACCAAGACCCCTGTGTGTGCTGGGAAGAGGAGCCTCCCTGCATATACCAGCATTTCTGGGTTATTGCCTAACATGGCTGGCACTGGGGTCTGCACACTCAGGGGTCCCAAGAAGCTCGGTGTCCCTCATAAATCACAAACCATGCTTGACTCTGGTTTAGAGGGAAGCCATTGCTAAGATCAAAATGCAAAGAATAGGATGTAAACCAGGGAAGTGACATCGCTTATCGCAACCACGAGGTTCTACAAAGGGGGAAGCTGTGGCCAGGGTAGATTGTTAGATTAGCCATTTAGTTTAAATCAGATAGGGACCATTTAATACCTTTAACTTCTGTTAGGTGTCTGGACAGTCACATTACTGTTATTATGCAAGTCACAGGTTTATTTCAGCAGAGAACAGGATGCAAAATTAACACTATTTCTAGCCAAAGAAACAATTTTATAAAATGAAATCTGGCTATTATTTATCTCTTTTATACTAACAAATTCTCTGACTTGGGAGAGTAAGTTGAGCATCAGATATTTCAGTTACTATCATGGGGAAATTTCTTTTTTAAAAAAATCTTGTCATCATACCTTCTGTAACACAGGCCACCTCATTTTCTCTAGTCATCCACCACTTCAGTATGATCACATACCCTTGGAGTAGACAAGTCTGTTGGTCGAGTATTGGTTTGTTAGTGTCCTTCCCATAGTAACAGCATTGCTGGACACTCGTGATGGGCAGCCTGGACATGTCAACCCTCACTTCTTCTCCCTCATCCTGCAGTTGCTCCCACCAGGGATGCTGGGGCATTCAATTCCACCTTTCTGTCCTGCAGCCCCCTCACCTTCCACCTTTTGTTGCCTCATTTGTTCTGCAGATCTCCCCTGCCCATGATTTACAAATGAGATGCTGGAGCCAGCCGCTGCCCGAGCTCCCCAGGCCATGGGCAGGCACAGGCCCTCTCTGCCCCCCACCGAAGTTCTTCCCATCCCACCTCTCTGGGTAGGAGAGAGAGTTTCTTCCCTAATCCCAGCCTGTCCTTCAAGGCCTCTCCAGCCGTTGCAGGTACCCAGCTTTTGCACACTCCTATTCAGCTGTTCCCAGTAGCTAACAGTGTGTCAAATGCTACCGTACTGTGCCTGTACTTGCACACCCACCAGCATGAGAGCTTTGTTTAAAATCTGTCACCATGTTTCTAGCAAGCAAGGTCAAAAAATCAGGAAGATGCTGCTCGCTGTGGGGTTTACCTCCTCTGATATGTTGCTGCCTCTCTTCTAGGACAGGACAAAGTCCTGCTCGCTGTACAGCATCGAGGTACTTTGAAACCAGAGCAGCCAATTCCTTTTCCTTGCCAGCCTAGTCCCAAGTCATGCTGCCCTCTGCTCAGACCTGATGGTTCTCCAAAAACAGAAGAGGTTTATATTCTTGTCACGGGGGGATATTGGCTTAGATAATTAAGCACTGCTTGGTAAAGGATACTTAGGGAGCAAGTTACTGAGAGAGGGTATAGGAAACACGGTGATTTTTTGAGTAGTGCTGTGGAGCACAAAGGCACTAAAGTGATCCTTAACAGGGAGTGAAATTGTAGAGATTTCTGTATGTGTGTAAAGAAAAAAGGGCCAGTCTCTGCAGAGTATTAGGTGTGAGCACCGATTAGTTTGTATCACAGACCTCCTGGCAGTTAAGTACATTGCCACAGCAAGCAGATCTCTTGGTTTTACAAAGCATGGACTCCTTGAGTTGTCATTGCTACTAAGAAAAGATCAGTTTTCATGAATGGAGTACCAGGATAAGCACTATGGGTCTTTAGGGCCATATGAGTGCTCCTTCACTGGATTTATGCTGCAATTCCTAGGGCACTTCAGGGATTAATAGTCAAATCAGTGTTGGCGGTGCTGGTGTTGTAAATCCAATGATCCAGGCTAAACTGGTGCCTGGGGAAGCCAGTCTCTTCCAACAGCTCTACATCTTCATTTCCCAGTTTATCTTCAGATATAATGTCTGAGGGAGCGAGATCAGCGCGTTAGTGTGTGTCCCAGCAAGAAGGCTCCACATCAGGAGTCGAGACTCCATCAAATAAACATGAAAAAGAATAGGCAAAGAAACTGAGAAACCAGAGAATATGCAAAGACAGTTTGTAGTTAAGAAAGAGAAGGCTCAGAGAAATGAGGAAAGATGGGTAAAATGTGAATATAAAATGAAGTGGAAATATGCAAACAAAACAATTATAATGCATGTTTCTGAATGTGCAGCATCATCTGCTCTGCCTTAGTGTCTTAGACTTTTGAAGCTTTTTACTTCAAGTAAATAACCTTGGAATAGGTTTATAGTGATATAAATCCCTAATATGTATTATTAATATCAAGTTATAGGTGCCAACATTGGCATTTCTTATTCTGTTAAATCTATGTATGGCTTTATTTATTGCTCTCTGAAAATAATAATAAAAAACCCTATGCAAAACCCCAACATTGAAGCAATCTAACCGTGTGCACTAGGGGGCCATATTGCTGTACCTGTAGGTACTGTTGTATTACAGCGATGGGGAAAAAACCGTGTGCAGGCCAGGCTGGGTAACAGCAGTGTCCTGCGGGAAGCTGAGTGAATGTGGGAGCAATTAGAGAAAGAGCTTTATATTGACAGTCACAGAACGCTATAGCTTGAGATGCAGGATGACCCAAGACAGTAATTAAAGATATTTGTGTGACACAAGAATTGAAGATCAGTGGTTTTTTTTAAAAAAGAGAGTAATTATGAACTGAAGCGAGAGATGAGCAGAAGTATGTGCAGTTAACTGATGTCTGTAAAAAGTGACTGGGCTATAATCACTGTTACATTTTTGCTGGTTGTCACTGATATGAGAAATAAATACCATAATTCTCTAGAAGGACTCTCTCATTTGCGCTCTCAAGATCGATATAGTTTATTCCTCTTGGCCAAATTGTATTAGCAGCTGGATTTGGTTCCTAGGGATGACTGTACTGGTGAAAATAATTTCCATTTAAACCCCTCTGATCTGATTTCCTCTATCCAAATATCAAGCTGCTAACACAATTTCCACCCCCTCTCCCATGGCTGTGCTGCAGCAGCGTGCAGCCAACCTGTCTAAGTCCGGCGGCTGTCCTGCCACCTCCTGCCTGCGTCTCGCTGCCCCTCCACAGTTGCCTTTTCCTCCTGCTGCCAACATCTCCTCTCGGGCTGGCAGGGAGCGCAGGGCCGCTCTATGCCAGCATTTTTAGGGCAACTTGGCTGAGTGTACCCTGCACACTCGTCCTCCTCCCAGCTCTGGCTGTGCAGCGTCAGGGCGGTGCTGGTGTCCCATGCGTGGTACATTTCCAGGGATTTGGTACTCACGGTTCCCTGGAGAAACCGGTCTAGGAAAGGGTTGTGTCTGGGGGGTAGCAGTGAGCGAGCAGGGCAAGAACTGCCGTTCAGCCAGGTGGGTAGACGGAGTAGTTGATGTTAGTAGCTTGAGTTTTCATTTCATGTTGGTGTAGGTTTGCTAGAGGCAAGTTTGTAAGTTTTGTGTGTGGGAACCCAAACTCTTTTATTATGGGTTTGGTTGACCGATTTTACGTGGCCGTGGTTGCTTAGTGAGCGTCGTCTTTTGATGTACCCTGTATCCCACAAATGTTTCTTTTCCATATATTTTTCCGTAAGTTTTTCTGCTTTATCAGCTCGTCTTTAACTCATGGATTAGGATGAGATGTGCCTCCCCCCCGCAGCTGATCAACTACTCTTCCCAGCTGGAGGTTCATTATTTCCTTACAGTCCTGGCTCCTTGTCATCTGAAATTGCAGATACCACTTCAAGGTGAATAAAAGACTGGCTTTTCTGTGTGTGAAGAAAACAAGAAAGCGCTTGGAAACATAACCCAAATACATCTTAGTGGCACAGAAATCCAAAGGCAAGTAATAATCCCAAAATGCTTTCAGAAAATTTCAATGATTTAAAAGCCAGGTTTTAAAACAAAAACAAAGGAACAAGCAGGCTTTTTTTGAAGGCTGGTTGAAGGAGCTCAGGCCTTCTCACTGGGGCCGCTCGTGGTAGAGGGCAGCCCGAGAGCGGGGTGGCTGCCAGCACCTCTGCAGCCCGGCCACGGGCAGCCCCTGGGGCCTCGATAGAGTGGGGGACGGACTTCTGAGTACTACTTGCTGGGGATTCTCTGTACGTATCTCTACCTGTCATTGTAATTCAACTAACTGTTTCAAGTCTAAATTTAAAAATTGTTTCCTCTTGTGGAAGAACTTTGCCTGTTTGCTGCTTTTTTTTAGCACACAGGACTCCAGTTCTCCCATACACCAACCTCTTCTGCATCACAGTAAAATTATGCGTGGAAAGAGGATTTTGAAGGCATTCAATTTCCCCACAAGTTAAGGAGGCCACTTTTTAAAACACCAGTGTATTTTTATAGCAAAATAAGAAGCAATGTCCTTAAAATATTAAAAATATGAGTGACCCTAAAACTACTGTGCACTAGAACTACCCAGCCCTGCCTCGCAGAGTAACGCTAAAAAAGCAACGCTTGCTCCTCAAAACAGTAACGAGGAGTCAGTAAGCTGAGGCTTTGGCAGCTGACGTTTGGTTTCTCTGCATGATGGGATCAGGTATGATCCAAACACACATCAGGATGACAGACGCCGCTGCTGCTCCTGAACAGCTTGTATTTACTAATTAATACCAGCATTCTGCATTCATGTATTATTCCATGACAGTCTGTCTTACAGTCATTACTTTTGCTGTTCTTTGAGTCTCATTTAGATCTTGTTGAATATTTTATTTTAAAACATAATTAACTTTGGCTTATACGTGATAGGGATGTCTGATGCAAAATGAGTATTAAATATTATAAAGTAATAATAGTTATTGGAGTTGCAGCAGATCGAATGGTTTAACATATTTCATTTGGTTTTGGTTAAACTACATAAAATTAACATAATCCATTAAATTTTTTTAAAAACACCAATAAAAAGGTTTTAGGCTCAAAAATAAATGATGTTTTCATCAAAAAATGTTTAGACTTTTTTCTAGAAAAGGATTGTCAAATTCTGCAAGCCTGTGTGACATGGTTTGGTTGTCTTAACTTGGCACTTTACCCATGGGAAGTAAGTTTTGGCCAAAAATATGTTACTGCATACTGCATGTTACTGTTTGTAATAGAGTGCAATAGAAAAATGATACCTTGAATAGCTTCATGCTGCAGTACTGTGGCTGCTGGCAGTATTTGTCAGCCCTGTCAGCCAGGGCGCTTCCTCTGGTCCCCTCCAAACCTCCTGGCACTGCCAGGCCACCCACACGCTCAAGGACCACACACAGTGAGCTCCTGAACATAAACAAGAGTTTTACATATGCTGTGTGTAAGTCAGCCTCAGGGCTCTGGAGTGAGACGAAGTTTTTGCTAGGACTAAGGTGACAGGAAGGAAGAGGCCCTTTTTGCACAAGGCTTACATTAAAATTACTTATGCTTCACTGATGCATCCTTTTTCTGCATTTCCCAGAAACTGCTTGGGTCAGAGTCCAGGCAGAGGGCACCCTCCAGCTCAGGGGGCTCTCGCCGGGACCGCGGGGGCTGCTCCTGCCTCCCCGACCCACGAAGGAGCAGGAGGCTCCAGCCGAGCAGGGCAGTGTCTGCAGCGCAGCCGCCTCCAGCACAGCTCACAGGCAGCAGGTGCTTCGTGCCAAACTGCCAGCATGCCTGGAGTTAGGAACTGGGATGAAATCCCAAGAAAGTTGAAAAGGTTCATTAATTAAACAGATACAAATTTATCATTTTTCCTCTGTAATGAGGTGTCTTCTCAAAGGCATCACCAGCAGCAAGGCCCTGTTTCTCCCAGACTCCTTTGAAGTAACACGATTAGGCTGTCAGTAGTGAACCATTCTTTTTCATAAACTGAGTCAGCTTGCGCTTTTCGTGTCCAAGAGATGCATTGCTGAGTCCACACACATGAAGGCCTCATCTGCAGGGGCACCACGTAGCTTCAGGTCCCACTGGTTTGAACGTGTCTGTCACAACACGCCAGCTCATGAGAGCCCTGCCCATGGGACATGACATGTGTGTCTCCATGAGATCAGGTAGTGAGACCCAGAGAAAAACAAGTGGAAAGTATTGGTCTGTTGAAACTGGGCTGAATGAGCCCTGTTGCCACGATCAGCACCTGAACTAGCAGTGTCCTGAGCGGCTGCCTGAGGCAGTAAGAGCTAATAGCTGCTTTACCCAGCCATTAGGAGTGGTGTGTAGTCACACAGGTTGCGTATAACCCATAACGCTGGCAGTGGCTGTGCTGGTAATGCATGTAGGCAGCATTTTTTCTTTTTTTAATGTTCCTTATATCTACATTAGATTTTTATCAACCAGTTATAGAGGCACTGGTGACAATGCCTCCACGCGGGAGGAGGCATTCAGGCGGATCCCCCTCACTGGAGTGCAACGGAGAGCACCGAGCCATGTGCTCGGGAGTCTCTGGCATTTCCACTTGAAGTTTTCATACATGGGAGAATGAAAAGTAGTCTCAGCATCTGAGGGTTCTGACTCCCACTGCAGGCAAAGGTCTTTATGAGCGGTGGTCAGCTGCTAACGGTGAGGCCTTCAGCAACCTGTCCATAATCTGATTTCTTCTGAACTGCTGGTGTGTGGTGGGGCAGTGAGGGGGTTAATGCTGCTGGATTGCTTTGATAATTGGGAAAAAAAAGCTCATCCAAAGAGGCAGGTGTCCATGGAGATAAAAGTAATAAATGCAGCTGCAGTTCTGGCGTGAGCTAGCCTGTCAGGCTGGTAATTAAATGAAAGCCCCTCTAAGGAAATGCTGGAAGCTAATAGATGTACATGGAGATGCCAATTCATTTGCCTCAGCAATATATGTTAATTTTAGCATGCGATTAATTTATATATTTTGCAGTGGGACAAAATGGCAGGGTGGGAGGGGGAGAGCTTTCATCCTGCCAGTGATTATTTCAGGTGGTAGAGATTATTAAGCACCTTATACTTACTAAAAAGAGACCAGTCGGTGAAAATGAGAGAGAGAAGAATGTTTAATTTAAGCAGATCCTCTAAACAGAATTAACTAATCACAGACTTATAACTGACCCGAGCCACATTTGCAGACAGCTGTCGAGAGATCCTTTGCTTTGCCACAGCTCGGTAAGTACAGAGCCCTAGTTAGCAAATAGCTTGAGCTTGAGTCACTCTGTGTTGGTGTGGTTTAAAAGGATTTCTAAGAGTTACGCGAGTGTGAAATTAGGCAGGTTGCACCTTTGGGAAGAACAGCGGTTATCTGAGATGATGGTAAACTCGAGGATGCTGTGGTAGGTGCACAGAGGAGCTGCAGGAAAGGACCGACTTGTATGTAGAAGTGTGCTGGTAATCACTAACAGAATGCACGTGCCATCTGGGCGTGGGGCAATGAGCAAGTCTCTGCTCAGGACCCCGTCACCTTTAGCTATGTGGCACTTACTGTTGACAGAGCTGCCCAGCTCCTTCTGGTTTGTGGTTATCCTGTTCTGGAAGAAAACTAATTCTGAGGCCAGACAGACATCAAAGTGGGGGAGATGTTCACCCAATGCGGAAGGCAGTGAGGGTACTGTGACCCTGCTGTGCGCATGGGTGGGGTGTGTTTGCGTGTTACGGTCCCTCTCTGAGGTCATTCTTGACCCTTGTGTCCAGTTTCAATCATATTTGTCACAGCTATCAAGTGCTCTCATAACTTCCCTACAGCTCTCGTGCACACAGCTGCCTGTGTCAGAGGATTGATATGCCATTAACATCGCGTGCTCTGCCCCGTGGCGAATCCAGAGTTGCCAAGGCTTGCTGGTGGTGTGTGCCACCGCACAGGCCCTCTGCTGCCGGCAGCGCGGGGTTCTGCTGGGTGCTTGCAGAAATGAGGCCCTGATTTACACTTTGAAGTGTGGCGTTAAGGGCATGACTATAGGTATTTCAGCTCTGAAACACACACTGCGGCACAGCAGGTTTCTTTCTAAAAAAATCCTCTCATCTTTAAAATTATCACCATTGAGGCAGCAGAAGGCAAAGCAGATTTTCCTTTATTTTCTTCTGCCTTAGAGGAGGAATACTTGCTTGCCCTTCAGTGTGATTACAGCCCATTTACCAACACTTCTTTTTGAATTTCAGACCTAGTTTTGGAACAGTCACAAGCAAGAAGTATTTATTTTCAGAGCCTGGAGCAGTCAGCGCAAGGGTAAAGTTTATTAACAAAAAGAATAGTTCCAGCTGAATTCACATTGTGAAATTACAGGTCCATTTAAAGCAAAATAGAAATGGTGGTGGGTCAGGGTCAGGGAAGGAAGATAATAACATCTGCTGCAAAGTGCATCCAACAAGCGTCTTCCAATTTTTAAGTTTTTATAGGACATTTTTCTTTTCTTTGTATAATTATGCAAAAGAACAGAATTAAAAAGAAATGCACTAGATGCTGAAAGCAAGCTTGAGGCTTGCTCAGGGATTGCAAGTGGAAACATTACGAATGGTGTCTCAAACGCTGAGTGATTTCAGAGCTATGGGCTCTGTCCCTGTCACAGACCAGGCTGAAGGTCTGTGACCTTCCTGCCTGCACATGTGTCCCCAGGGGATGTCCCCGGTGCGCAGCTGGCCAGGGCAGGACCTCACGGGGCACGATCCCCATGGGGGCTGGCCTTGGCTGCACACGCCTTGCTTTGCAGCCATTGCCCTGATCCCACAGAAGTTACCTCAGTCGGTTTTGTTCCAGACTGCAGCTGTCAAAATGCACGTTTTTCAGGGGAAAGAGGGTTGCTCCCAGCTTTTCATAATAGTACTTTAAATGTAGTTTGCTCTTGCCACTCTTGCTAAAGAGACTGGCTTCTAGGTCTCCTCCCAGGCACTGCAGTAGCGGTGTTCTGCCCCTGCTCCGAGGGCTCCCCATTAGTGTTACCGTAACAGCGGCAGGTGAGTGAGAAACAAACTCGGGAGTATTTTCTGAGTCCTGTCTGTATCAGCCCTGTGTGTTTGCCTGCAAGAGCTGTGGGAAATGTGGAGGAGTCAGGAGAGCCCTTATTGCTATGGGAAGGGCTCCTGTGCCAGGATTGTCTTAATGAAGCCCTCCCTATCACCTGAGGAGTTAACCTGTGGCCCTTTGAGATTACCAAAGGGACTTCCACAGATTTTAAGAGACTTTGGGGCATGCCTTAGTGTATCTCTGTCTTGACACTACTGAATCCTATTGAGCCCTTCCATAACCCTGGCATTTAAACAGAAATCGGGTTTAGAGTTGTCCTCTTCTTACGAGTTAAAACAACAAAAAAGATAGAAATAATAATTTCTCACATCGTCTTGCATGTGAAAATACCAAGCTCCACAGTTGCCCCTATTTTCGCTGCCCACACAGACATGTGGGATCAATGCTGGGGGTAGAAAACAGGGATGTTCAAGTTGCCAGTGAAGATACATTACCTGCAGACTGCAGCTCAAATTCTGCTCTGCCTTAGTAGCACGAAGAAATTTTCCTACTTTGAACACAGGTGGTGAACGAACAAACCAGCTGGAGCCCTTGTTCTCCCTGAGCATCAGAGGCGGTGTTTCTGCAGGCCGGCTTTGAGCGCACCTTCAGACACAACAAGGCACTCGCTGCAGCTCCACTCCGAGGCCCTGGTGCTGCCAAGAGCTGTGAGTTTAAAACCAGCTGAGCCTCCCACGTGGCAACATGATTTACTAAACCACTAAGATATTGGGTCAGCCTTGTAAATCATTTTAATTATTTCACTAAACAGGTTGTGGAAATAGATCAATAGAAAATATGGCATTTAGGCTTACAATGCTGTGCATTCATTATGGGAAAGAAATTATACTAACTGATTTAGGAGCTAATAATAACTGAAAATAACAATTTAATGGAAGCCTTCCAATTCTGCACTTTGAAAGCAGGCTAGAGCTATACACAGTCTACCCGTTTTAATCTCAGTCAAGTATACATAGCAATTTTTTGACTCTCAGAGAAATGTCAGTCAAGTACAAGTAACTTGCAAACTTTCCACATCCCATAAATTACATTATAATAAAACAAAACCAACAAAACTGTCAACAACCATTTTTACATACTGGCAGGGTGACACGAACAAGGCACACGAAAACCAAGAAAATATACTGCAATATAACAAAGTGGAGGTGTGCACAGTAGGGGCAATTTTCCACTTGCAATTGCTGTTTCTGTGAGATCATGGTTTGCGCTGCTGGGCTTAAAGGGCACCTCTCTCTCTAAAATGTTGGGGTTTTGTCTCAAACATCTGAATACTAAATATATGCTATAGACATGAATTATATATGTATATAAAGAGAGAGGGAGGAAAACGAACCAGAAAAACCTAATCTCTCCTGTGCAGCAAAAGCCAGGCGTCACCATTCAGCAGTTGGGGTCAGCATTGCTCTGTTACAATTATTTTACTGTAGCTAGATTAACTTTGGTATGCTGTGTCCTGGTTTTCTTAACGCATGCATGATAGTCACCTGTGCTGTTAAAATATTTTCTCCTGAAATAAGCTGTACATTGTGACTACTCAATGCCTTATTGGCTGTTGAGTAACTACGCTGAACCAAGCAAGCACGACAGTGGGCAGAATTTAAGCTGCAATCAGATAGTGCACCTATGTCGCCTGCTTGTTTGAAAGCCTGCAGCCTACTGATAGGCAGTTGTCACATCACGGATCTCCACTCTGCTTTGCAGGCAGAGTTAAGCTTTTCTTTAAGCCCTCAGGCTAGGTAGCATTTGAATTATGCACTCCATCGCACCCCAATTAGCTAGGGATGCATGACGAAAATCATTATCAGTGAGTTTATTTGGGAAAACACCTTATTTTGCTACTTGGTTCAGCATATGAAGAAAAACACACACACCCTTTTTCTCCACTGAGAAAAGCTTGTTTTAGAGCACAGTGAAACTTTGAGCTGTGGCAAATCGTGCAGCTCCTGCTTATTCACCTGTCTCCTTGAGCGCCATCCGGCTGTTTTGGGAACGTTAAGTGTTGCTCAAATAAAAATAAATGGCTTCGGCATGACTGCAGAACTGACTGAGCACATTCCCTGCGCAGGTTGTGCAGCGTGGCTGCCTCCTACTCCTGAGAACCCACAGCAGGTGAGTTTTTCAGTGTCCCCAAGTAAATGGCCCCTGTGGCTTCCCTCACCGCCTCCCCTCCTCCCTCGCCATTTTGCAGTCGCACTCCCAGCTATAAACAACGAACTGGACGGATGTTTTTCCCAAGCCCTTTAATTGCAGCAGCAACAGATGAGCACCGAATGAAGGGAAACGCGCTGTGTGAACACATGGTGTTTTCATGGCCCTGAACATGAGCAGTGCTTTCTCTGGTGCTGCTCTGCTCCAAAAACCCGCAAGGCTTGAATTACCCCGGGTAATGAGCCTAAACTTGGTTGACTTTTCCATGCACATTTACGACCAGGTTGACAAATACTATCTGAACCCAGCAAAGCTCTATGCATTTGCTTTGGAGATTATTTGCTTTAGTGAAATGCTTTGGTCTAGCATAAGTAGCATAAGACCTCTCTGGTCTCAAAATAATTAACTCTTGGGTTAATAAAGAGATTTTTATGTTCTTGAAAAATACTGCAAAAAGTTCAACTTCTCACATTTGACACTGTGGCAAGCTAGATTTAGTTCCATTTACTCAGTCTTGATATTAAATCATGTTACAGTTCAGATTTTGACAGGTGTCAGCTGTGTGTGCTAACTACTCTTTGCTCGGGTTTGAGCTCCCCCAGCTCTGGCGGCAGCGAGGCAAGGCGTTCTTCTGTCTCTCTCCCTACGTGCTGAAAAAACTGCAAGGTGGCCACATCAACAAACCCACAACAGGCTCAATGCACTGGTATGTACTCAGTTTTGGTTTTCCTGTCTTCTCAAACCCTGCTTACTACCCTGGAGACTGAAATGCCAGTGTTAACTCATTATTAAAAGATTTCACTATGTAAGGAGTCTGGCTGCTGACTTCAGTGGGACTCAGCTAGCTCAGATACAAAGTCATTACCTCAACCAGCGACTTAACCATAAACCGAGGTTCATTTTAACCAGGATTGCAAATAGCACCTTGCAGTGCATTTAACTAACTTGAGAATTTCATACCACTATACTATAAAAGTTCAAATTATATCCAAGCACTTTATAAATGGATTATACTATATCATTATTTGTAGCACTGAATGATTGTATTTTTACTGTCTTGCACTGAATTAGCATAAATGAATCACAAATGTGAGTGTATTTGGTAAAGATCATAAAGTAACTGATGTTTCCTTAATCAAATTGTACATTTTCATTGTCTTATTTGATTTTGTTGCCTTTAGCTTCTCTTGCGCACTTTCTCGAGTGCTGCATTCCCCTCAGGGTAACAGGTATCACTGACAGACATGGTTTGGTCCAGATCATCACTCGGTACCATTATTCCTTGGCCTGTCTTGGATTTAGATGTGCGCACCATGTCCTTATCCAAAGATTTATCAACATTCCTGAGCAAGTGCAGCTCCCCAGCTTACACACTGCTTGGCTTAGTCGTGGCAGGGCACACTGACGAGGTACTTCCAGCTCTCCAGAGCTCAGAGCAATATATGTTCGGTATAGTAATGATGTGGGGTGTTTCAACAACATCCTAATTCCTGTTGGAGACAGAGGATTAGTTTAACTAGAGAAGGCAGGCTTTTAAATCCTGAGGCACTTGAGGGTACCTTCAGGAACCGATGGGTGACTTTTCCTTGTGCTCCCGCTGTCCTTGCTGTCTCGAAGCTGGGGGAGAGTTGGTGGCTGTCTTGTCAGAGCAGAGCACACAAGGCTAAGCCATGCACTGGGACGCTGGGCAAAATGTTTCCTGAGCTGCACTGGCCATGGCTCTGGGAGCCTGGCAGTATAGCCCCTGCTGCCCTGCTTTCAGTGCTTTCGAGGGGATCCCAGAAAGCAGAGAAAGAAAAACAGAGTCTTCACCACGTTGGTGATGCCCTGGAGGCCCCAGAGGACTGATTCTCTGAGTGCACGTCTTGGAGCACAGACTATCTGCTGGCCCACGGCTGCCCGATGCCATGAGAGGGCATGTGTCCCAAGGGGTAAGTTAGTTATCAGACCCTTCACTAGCATTTGACCAAGCTGCTCATATCTAGGTCATGGCAACCCACCATGCTGCTCTTCTTGGGAGAGAAGGATGAGGCAAACCAAGGTGGGGTGTCAAAGTCCTGACACTGACCTTCCTCATACCCATCCCAACAGCGCAGAAGCTCTCCCTGTGGGGCTAACGACACATTTTTAAAGCTGCAAAGACAGGTGATTAATGACATGCTGACAGGTATCAGTCACTTGGATCAACTTGACAACTCTGGAAGCATTGAAATACAACTGTCCAGAACAGTAAGTAAATAAATTACAGCATATACATTAAAAAGAGGCTCTGCCACGGGAATTTAGAGCTAATCTCATGTTTACCATAGACTATGAATACAGAACCACTCTTAAAAAAAAAAAAAAAGAAATTAAAAACTATTATAAAAAACACAGCATTTGGAAATGCGAAGTATCCTACTAATTTCTGCCAAAACAGCTGACTTCAACTGACAGCCTAAATATCAACACCTGCCTAGAGATTATGCAGATCACCCTGAAACCCAAAATGAGTCATGATACTTACTGGATTGTCAGAGCAACTTACAAGCCTGAAATTCAAACATTTAGTAATGAAGGATTCCTATTCTAGTTTGTTAAAAAAATGACTTCAGATTTTCAAGGAACATGACAAGAAAATCCAAGAATAAGAGCCTATTTTATGCAGTCATCTGTTTTTTCATCCTGCGTAACACTCCCAAAGTTTTACCAGTTGCTTCCTATTTCAAGGGTATTAACACAGAGATGAATTAAAGTTTTTCACGGATCTTGTTGTGAAATAGAAAAAAAATAGCTTAACACCCCTCTTCCCATCTTCCCCAGAGTAAATTCAAAAAATGCTCTACTGGAAAAGTATAATCCTCATCTGAACTGTAAGCATTTTTGAGTTATTTATCAAGACCGTAGTCATTTAATTTGTATTAAACTACAGATGATTTTCCATATGAAATTTAAGAAACATTTTAACAATAACAGGAAACCAAAGCTATATGCAACAAATAGGGAAATACATTACATAACTCTACAGCACAGTCCTCTTCAATTCGATGCTTAATATAACTGTGATTTGTTTGGAATGTCCATAATTGCTATAATTAAAAGGCTGGCAGTAAGCAGAGGAAAAATAGGAGATTTCAATCCATTCATTGACATTAGCACGGATCCTTGAAAAAGCCATCTTGTTCAGTGCTGTATTTTGGATTGTCATTGATGCAGAGCTGAACCACATATTTTCCCCGGCTGGCTCCATTTATAATAATATCCATCTTCTTTTACTCAGCAGAGATTGCTGGGTTTTGGAAACATGGTCCAAAAACAGCAACAGAAACCCCCCTCCCTTCCTCTTCGCCATTCTCTGTCAAATCACACGGCCGTGCCCAGAGAACAGGCGCTGCTGCTACTCTGGGGCAGCACAGGGTGATGCAGGAATCCCTCACGGCAGCCCTCCTGCCTTGCTGGGATTCTTCCAGCCTTCGTCTCGTTCCCTCTGTTTTAGGGCCCGTTAATTTTCCTGTGGAGTAACTCTTAACTGCTCCTGTGTGAACAAGACCCAAACCTGTCCCATGCATGCCCACAGCCCAGGGCTCTGCCTTAGGACACAGAGAGCAAAGCCCTCAGCTGCCCGGCAGGCCCTGCATTGCAGCTCAGTGATCTGACATACTACGAGGCTGCCAGGGGACAAAAAACACCACAAAAGCCCAAAAACAGTGAAGAAGAAAAAAATCCCATGTATCTTCTATGCCGTAAGTGAATGTTTTCCCATCTAAACACTCTCTCCATTCATCAGCAATAATTTGTGTATGTGTTAGTATTTTAGCAGTCTCCCACGGCTTGTAGCACTGGTTTTCTTTCCCTCACTGGGTGGCAGAGAGCCCCCAGGGCGACACAGGTGGTGTCCCCATGGGCCGGCAGCTCACCAGGCTGCAGGGGCCGAGCTCCCTCGGCAGGGCTGAGAGAGCCCTCCCCGCTCCCACCAAAACCAGGCAGCACACTCGCTCGCTACAAATTAATATTCACACAACAACCCCCACTCCAATCAGTCTTTGCTAAAAGCATTAATTAAGACTTTTAACATTTTGGATCCCATCAATTTTCTGTTCTCTTCTTATTAAACAGATGTACTAGGGGAGTTTGAATAATAACTGCCCAAAGTTTGGGGATAATGAATAAATGAACTTTGCCAGCCTCTGGCTAAGCATGAAATTTACTGCGTAGTAACAAATGCAACAGAGGCAGCTCATACATTAACTAACCTATTTTTGACACAAGAGTTTGGGAGCACATTATTTACTTACTTACTAATTCTAAGTGAGACGAGGCTCCAAAATGTTTTATGCAGGAAATGAAAAAAACGACATGTTCAGACAGTCTTTTGCATCCTCCATCACAGTGTGAAGCTGCTCGCTCGCCTGTCTTCCCTTCGGTGGGTCTCTGGCCCTCTTGCTACGCACAGCGATGGTTTCAGGACCACGTGCTTTATTTTCCTTGGGAGTTTTGCCAGAAAAGGAGCATACCAGGAACGAGGTAATTTTGCTTTTTACTTGCTAGGCCTTGGCACTTTGAAGGTCACCTGTGTGCTATAAAACTACTTTTGTTCCGTGTATTTTTACATGTGCATGGCTCTAGCATCAGCTCTCACACTGTTGTAAATCCATTAATTTTTGCAGAAATCCATTAACTTGCAGCAAATTTACAGCAGTAAAACTGTGAGCAAACTATGGCTGATGGCGCAGACTGGAAATATTACAAGGAAAAGTGCAAAGTTCTATTGATTTGCTCTCAGGAAAAATGTGTGTTTCCTTATGATTATATTATAGATTACTCGGCTCTGGCCCCTAACAGCCATCACTCATGCTTCCCAGCTCGGCTGCTTGCTGGCTTTGCGAGGAGGAGCCGCTGACTGTGCTGTCCCCCAGCGCAGGGACCAGGGGCTGTCTCCCCAGGTGCCCAAGGACGTGCCCACCCCACCACCGGTGCCCGAGGACTTTCTGTCCGGCTCTGCATGGTGCTGCAGGAGACACGCCGCCTTTCCACGGCTCTGCAGTTCGAGCACTTATTCCTAATCGATTCTGACAGCAGACACCACGAGGAATGCTGAGATTTATGAGAGAGCAGGATTTGCCACTAGCCTCTGTCCATTAAGGGTACAGCAAAACCTCACTTTGCCCTTTGTAAATACAATCAGCAGAAGTGAGGCAGTTGCCCTTTTCAGAAGAAAGAGCACTCTCAAAAGACAGATGTTTTAGCAAAAGTCCGTAACGCACTCACAAGCACTAAGGCCCCAAATTCTTTACAATTTTCCATCAAAGTGTTTCTCATTTCTTTAAGTGCTTTTTAAAGACTAAATACTGCAGCGAAAGCTGCAGCCTCCTCTTTAGCTGGTTATTTCCCCTGCACTACACAAATACCGGGCCAAACATAGGCTGTGTATTTTGCAAAAAAGCTGGCCTGAATGTGGAAACCGAGGCCCCAAAACCCGGAGGACTCATTCTGCACATTTTTGGAGGCAGAAATATAGCGAAGGTGAAGGTAGAGCCAGGTTATCTTGGCAATCTGCTCCCTTGTTGAAGTTATCCTGTGTGCTGGGAATGAGTTATCTCTGCATGTGTGCAGGTCTTCACTGGAAAGAAAAGATGCCTATTGCTCTTGTTAGAAGAGATTTTTCATCAAATCCTCAGGTTATTGTTTAGTAGTTCTGAGGTTTTATAGTGAATTGGAATATAAGAATTGTTATTCCTGCTGCGGCACACTTAATTCTGATCTCAGAAAGGATAAAAAAAAGTTATTTTTAGTTGCAGATTTAATATTTTTTTCACCTTTAATGTGATTAAAGTCTAAAAGACCTTGATAAGTCTACTCCCGCCACTGCACACAAAACTACCAGTTGCTGCCACATCCCTGTGCAGGTAACAGGCTACAGTACAAAGGGAAGGACAAATGCAAGATTATGTATTTCCTCCCATGTTTTCTGCAAACCACACAGTATGCAACTGAAGACATAATGTACTCTATAAGTGATGAAATAAAAGTATCACAGCAAAGCAGATGATCTATTTACTAAGAGACCATGCTGAGGTATGGCTGAAGTTGAAATAGAAGCATAACTGCTCCTAGATAGACACGGTCCACTGCTTCAAGCGTCAGCTATTTAGTTAGATAAATTTAGGCAGATTTTCTTCCTCTTGTGGAAAAATTTGTTTTGGTTCTCTCCCTTAGAAGGAAGACGAGTCACTGAGAAACATTCACTGTACTTGAGAAAAAGCAGCAGTGATGATTCTGAGCTTGCCAGCGGACCCACAGTTCAAACCCAGGCAGGTTTGACTTCCATGACCAGCCATTACTCAAAGGATTAGCACTCTCGTGGCATTACAGACTCCACACATACCTCTGCACTGAATAATTGTCCTTGAACAAGTTCCCAGACATGAATGCCAGTATTAATTTAGGCATGGTCTGACATTCAAATCTTTTTTTCCACCTGTCTTTTCCTTTCACATTATAAAAGACTCACCCTCCCACGCGCATATGGAAGCCAAGGACCATGCTCTTCAGCATCTCATGCTCTGATGCACTTCCAGGCTTGCAACCACCACCTCCCCCAAGTCCTTCCAAAGAGCAGTTCTGCTTTGTGTAGGATGATTATAGATTATTCCCCAATCCGTGGGATACTACAGCTAGCATTAAGGGGATGAATAGTCTTACAAAGATTTTACCACCTTTGGATCCCCATGGTGAGTTTGCCCTAGGACACAAGGGCTTTTATTACCACAGTGTAGTAGCATTTTGAAAGACAGTTGTGTTTTGGTCTCACACCTAGTGAGATGTGAGTGGCACAAATCCCTCACTATTACTGGCATCCTAGAAAAAGCAAATTCTGACCATCTGAGAAATTGAAAATCCCTTCCTACCCTCCTTCTAGAAGACGACTCAGGTACGAGGTGAGGCGACGGCACGTCCTGCTTTTGCTCCACAGCTTCTGCCGACAGAGTCCTGCTGGTGCTGTAGCTGTCACTTTACCATTTCCACAATTAAGGTCCTTTCTACAGTGCTACGCAAATGAAAGGATAAGAATCACAGTCAGACATGTGAAATTTCAAAGTACTTCACTAAATTCAGCTAAAGGTGGTCGTGTTTCTTTACCAAGCCATCCTATTATCTCACTTAAAAAAACAAGCATTTTGGAACAGAAAAGTAACTGCTGTATTTACTGTAAAAAAGCCTTTTGCTTCACTAGAGGAAAGCTCACTTGGTAAGACAAGTGACACAATTATGTAATTTTAAAAATCTGAATATATTTTAAACAAACATTGGAACAGGTCTGGGGAATACAACATTCCAGGTTGATTCATTTTTATTTTTATTTTCCACTGGTTGATTCATCTTTTTTCAAAGAGGCCTGGAGAAAACCAAAGCAACTTACCTTGAATGCTCCACACTGTCACACTGTCCATCTGACTAGATCTTGCATTAACTGCCCAGAGATAACTGGTGTTACCACAGGAAAACGCAGCTGTAGCTTGTGACTAGATGTCAGCATGTTGCGCTGTGGGGTTTGGCAATACATGGGGGTGTGTAATAAATAACTGATTTCAGTTTTGTTTTGTTTGTGATGCACCTTTCCTCAATTCTCTGTGCTGTGACAAGGTAGGGAACAGACACAGCTGTGAAGCCTTCTCAGGGAGCTTCAGGACACAGGGAAAGGCACACACATCTGTAAAAACTTTATTTCAAAATCTTTTTATTCAACTGTTATTCAGCAATATACAATACAGTTTATAAACAAATGTCTTACCTTGTTTCCAATCTTCATTTAAAAATAAATATTATTGACAGTGAATATTAATTATGGTAAGATGTACCTTTTTAATTAAAATGTCTCCAAAAGAAATAATTTAATTAAAAAAGAAAAAGGAACTCCAAAATAAACCTAAACACAATAATCTACTAAAAATATTTCCTTTCTTAGGAAGGGCTTTGACCCAACATCTTTACATATTGTCATAAAGATAACTGCTCAACAGTTCGTGCAAAATGAAGAGTCAGAGGAAAGGTTTAGAAAAGAAAAAATATTACATTAAAATAGAGAAATCATAAGTGCCATGCACAGAGCAGGGCTTTACACCATAGAGTCTGGAAACTAGATGCATTATTCTATGTGGTTTACTTTCTGTGGCATCCCCAAAAATATGGTTTTCATCATGCTTCTTTCAGTCTCTTTCTGTCCATCTTTGTAGGTATTTTTTTGTCAGGGGTTTGTTCTATTTTTAAACAGGTTCCTTTTCGTTTGGCTGAGGAGGAATGGAGGAAGTAGTCTGTCAGTGGTTTACTAATAAACGTACAAGCTTATGCAGTATTAACAGGAACATATATAGGAGTGGGTCTGTAGCATAAATAGGTCCTGTACCTAAAAAAGAAAAAGACAAGGGAGAGAAGGAGATTTTATTCTTTATCTTTTCCAATACAGAAGATCAAATGCAGGAGAGCAATATAGGAAGATTTATTTTTATCACTTCAGAGCCAGGGGTCAGAAGCTTAATTTTAATAGTAAAACAGCATCCTCAAGCTATCCAACTCAAATAGCTTTCTCTTCCCCCTCCCAAATCTAACTCCACTTAGGTCATTTCATTATGCGTTACTAATGGTATGCCTAAACTTGGCTTCAGCCAAGTTACCAGCAATTGAGATTTCTATAAATACACCTTAATCTGGTATATAGTTTCTTGAGAAATGACAGGTATCAACCACCCATTACTTTAAAGGGAAATGACAAATGCTGCAGCTGTACTCCTTGATTAACAGGACATGAACCCATTTCATTTGGAATGGGAACAGCAAGACCTTGACATCTTCTTTACCTTTTATAGGAAAGAGCAGAATTTTAAATTAAAAATGTGCACAGGAGCTACAGAAAAACAGAGGTCAGATGTGGAACACATCTGTTACAGTCATTTCTTCCAAACCCAGGGAGGGCAAGACCGCTCCCGCCTCTATGAGGTAAGCTTATGAAGCACGATATAGGGCTGCAGGGGTAGGTATGTAATGCCATCACAGGAAAGCAGGTGCCTGTGACCTTACAGCTGTAGAGGGAGGACGCAGCTTTCCCTGGGCAGGGGCAGTCACCGACGGCTTTGCTCACAGCGAGAAGTGCCACCCATGTCCATACTACAGCTAACAAGGCTCTCCCTGCCTTGTATCCACTTACACTAAGATAGCTGTTCAGGTTTTTAATTTTCTAGTTACCTGTGCCAAAAAGAGGAATTTACTGTGTGCCACCATGGTCCAGCCCCTATCCCTTGTGTGGGAGGGCTGAGCCATGGGGCCGAGGTCCATTGGCCATACTCTGCCAGGAGAGCAGGACACGCTGGCACAGCATGGAGCTCTGGGGCTGCTCCAGCTCTGAAACAGGTCCCCGCTCTACTGCTGGGCAAGGGTGAGAATAGCCCCTTCCTATGGAGAAGTTCTGCTGTCCTGGTGCAGCCTACGGCATTGCTGCAGGGCAAGAGATTACTGCCTTTCATTCCCCAAGCCCCTGCTGAGCCCACACGAACACTGTTTGGGTCCCAAGTGTCAATGGGTGACACCTTTCTAAAGCCATGACATTGCCTAGCGTGTGCAGTTGCCACCAACACTGTAACATGATAATACCGGGCTGCACATCCGTGACTGATGTCTCACGTGGCCGTGGGACGTTTCCACAGGGGTAAATGCGAAAGCAGGAGCCCAGCCAGAGCTTTGCCCTGCAGATGGAGTGCACAGAGGCAGCTGGGGAGAGGCTTCATCAGCGCTGAACATCCTACATACAGGAGTAATCAGTGCCCAAAATACTGACAGCCACCAGGAAAGTTGTGGAGGAATGGTTAGCTGAACGAGGCCATAGTGCTTTGGAGCTGAGCAACTCATGCTACACGCTGCTGAGCAAGCAGGAAGAAAGGCAACTACAAGCAGCTGAGCAAGCAGCTGTGCAAGCAGAAAAAGCGAAACTAAGTTGAAGTTTTGCAGAACTAAGCCAAGAAGCGTGAGCCAATCAGCAAAGCATAATCAGCGCGTGGACAATGCTAGTTAACCAATCACTAAACACTGTGATTCGCGTGAACACATTGTAAACTATATAAGCTTGATGCTTGTCGCAAATAAAGGAGAATGATCATATTCACATTGAAAAGTGTCATTACTCTGGGACGCACTTTCCAATCTGCGCTTAGAAAATCCGATCACCTTCCGACATCTGGTAGCAGAGGATGGTTATGGCGCAACTCTTCAAGAATGCGGTAAGCGCATTATAAGAAGGGATTGGGAAAACAGCGACTGGGAGACGCGCTGCCCCATAAGTGCCCGGGGCAAGACAGCGGAGCAGACTGGCCACCTGCCTCCCAGGGAAGAGCTGCTATCATGGAAAGTGAGGCAGCTGCTACGTTGCTCGCGAGTATACTCTCTAAGAGAGGAGTTGAGACAACGGTGAAACAGCTTTGTAAATTAATTAAGCTGGGACAGTGTTTAGGGCACTTTAAGGACACTCATACTATATTTTCGGTGTCCGAGTGGCGTGAAGTGGGGAATTCGATGTGGGACAAACTTATCGATGGAGATGAAAAGACTGAAAAAGAAATCAAATCCGTGAGGGAGCTGTGGCGGATTGTACTAGACACATTAAAGGCTATGAAGGCAGAACGAGAGATCGCGTGCGCTGCAGCGCAGATGCTTGCCCCAGAGTCTGCCCCCGATCTGCCCAAGCGCGCTGAGAATAAAGTGGGACCTGTTGCCCGATTTTTTGGCTTACCGGCGGTCAAGGGAATGTCGGGGCCCATATGTAAGACTGTAGAGGAGGTAAAAAATCTGGCAGAACAGCATGCGGCTGACTCGCGCACGGGGGGTATCTCCTCTGTCGCCTATGGTAAAGATCCGGAAGTTCCCGATTCGAGGATACAGCTGCAGTCTGACTCCAATGCGGAAGGAACACAGTTAAGAAAGGAGGCAGGACTACAACCGCCCAACCCACAGGGTGGGGAATCCTGTTGTGTTCCGTCGGCTCCACCTTCTTATCCGCCATCGGTCCCACCTCTTTACCCGCCCTTGCCACCCTCAAAAGATTCATCAGGGCCAAGTACGCCACCGTCTGATGATATAAAAAAGACTGTACCAGATATTTCTAAACTTCTGCAGAGTGTGGAAAAAAGATTGAAAGACCTGGAGCTAGTTATGCAGACAGGAAAATCACAAGCAGGAACAATCCTGCCTCCCAATCTCTCCGGACATAATAGTATGACTCGTCCTGGCCGTTGGAGCGGTATTGTACGAGACGTGATATTGGAAGGACAATGGGGGGTTGCCTCTAGCCTGGGGCCTGCAGCTTTTCCTGTGGTGCATGAAAATGGAACAGCAAAATGGGAGCCGCATGATTGGAAAATTTTACAACAGGCAAAAAGCACCATTACACAATACGGGGTAAAGTCTGAGGCGTCGCGACAAATCGTAACATGGATTTTTTCTGCCGATCTTATGTGCCCACATGATTGCCAAAGTTTAATGAGGCTGCTTTTGACACCCACCCAGTTTTTACTTTGGGGATCCTCTTGGTCTCATCGAGCTGCGGCCGCTGCGGCCCAACATCAACAGCTAGGGGATCCTTTGTATGGGGTGACAGCTGAGATGCTCCTAGGGTCAGGGCCATATGGAGATCAACAGGTCCAATTGCAATTCTCGGTAGAGATGTTACGACTGTCTGCTAGGCTTGCACTGGATGCGTTTTTGAGCTTGCCAGGGTCTGGGGCACCATCTTCTGGTACTATACAACAGGGGGCTACAGAACAGTATAGTCACTTTATTGACCGACTGTGGGAGGCGGTTATGAACCACCCTGATTTGGGGGAAGAAAATAAACAGCAAATGTTTTGCATATTGACGTTTGACAACGCTAATAATGCTACAAAGAGTATACTGGCTACATTGCCAAAGGGGGCTGGGGTGGAAGAAATGATTACCCGGGTTGAACGTACTCGAGCCAGAAAGCAAAATGAAGCTATGGCTGCAACTTTACAGGCGGCCGTAAAGGAAGTAGTTCAGCCCCTGGCGGCAGCTGTACAGTCAAGGACCCCCCCTAGAGCCGTGCCATTCCGTGGAATGTGTTACCGTTGTGGGGAACAAGGGCATAGCAAACGTAATTGTCGTACCGCTGTATGGTGTGATAAATGCCAAAAGAATACCCATGCTACCCGAGCTTGTTACTTGGGAAACTCCAAAAGGAGCGCGAAGGGGGGTCGCCTGCAGAAATAAGTGTCTTCTCCACAACACAACCGCCCGGATTCTTTGCTAAACATGGGCCAGCCACCCCAGAAAGCCTGGGGGTTGACCTGGAAACAACAATAGATGTTACATTGACTGATACCGAAGTCTGTAAAATTCCAAGCAATGCAGACGGTCCCCTTACTATAAGGGGCGGGAGGATAGGAGGTCTGTTATTGGGGCGGTCCTCAGCAGGAATAAAGGGACTTATTGTCATACCAGGGGTAATTGATGCAGACTTTACAGGGCAAATTCATATTATGGCTTATACGTTAAGTCCTCCCTTGTTTGTGCCGAAAGGTAGTAGAATTGCTCAGATATTAGCTTTTGAAAGCCCTATTTTAACCCGATCAGTAAGTCAAACCCAAAGAGGTGACAGCGGTTTCGGCTCTACCGGGCCAGCAGTGTGTTTCACTACCAAATTAAGCCAAAGACCTGTAGAGCATGTTGTCTTTCAACAGGGAGAATCGGTGATAAAAATCCAAGCCATGTTAGATACGGGAGCTGATGTGACCATCGTTAACCATTCAGTATGGCCTAAAGATTGGGAACTTATAATATCAAAAGCCTCGATTGCTGGGGTTGGTGGTCAATCCACTTCATACATGAGCAGGAAGCCAGTGCAAATAAGTTTTTCTGAAGGACAGCGAGTGAACATGAGAGTACATGTCATGCCACTTCCCGGAGGGCTAGAAGCTTTGATAGGCAGAGATGTTTTGAGTCAAATAGGAGCTGTGTTAACCACTGCGCATTTTTAGAGATGGCCACTGGAGAGCAATCGCCCAACCCTCCACTTACATGGCTCTCAAATGAGCCTGTATGGGTTGACCAGTGGCCCATGACTGAAGAGCGGTTGCAAATAATGAAACAATTAGTAGCTGAACAATTGGATTTTGGGCACATTAAACCCTCAGTGAGTCCATGGAATACTCCTGTTTTTGTTATTCCAAAGAAAAATGGGAAATGGAGGCTACTACATGACCTCAGGAAGATAAATGCTCAAATGCTACCTATGGGAGCATTGCAACCTGGGATGCCTTCGCCATCTATGCTGCCAGCAGAATGGCATGTGTTAATAGTCGATCTTAAAGACTGCTTTTTTACCATTCCATTACATGCACAAGATACACAACGGTTTGCGTTTTCGATACCGTCGATTAATAAAGCAGAACCCTCGGAGCGTTATGAATGGGTTGTTTTACCACAAGGAATGAAGAACTCACCTACACTTTGTCAGATGTATGTCTCATGGGCACTGAAACCATTGCGGAAAAGGTGGCCTAATACCATCATTTATCATTACATGGACGGTATCTTGTGTTGTTAGGAACAGCCGTTCACAGGAGCCCACATACAGCAGATGACTAAAATATTGGAAGAAAAAGGACTTGTAATAGCTCCAGAAAAGGTTCAAAAGTCAGCCCCTTGGAAATACTTGGGATGGACAATTGAGGATGCAAAAATTAGACCTCAGAAACTAACACTGGACACTCCTCTGAAGACGTTGAAAGACGTACAAACAGTCTTAGGAGATATACAGTGGATCTGGAACTGTGCCGGTATTTCTAATGCTGATATCCAGCCTTTAGTAGAGCTACTCCGGGGAACAAACCCAGCGGCGGGCATTACAGTGACAAAAGAGCACCATGTGCAACTTCAACGTATAATAGACAAATTATCCACCGCATGGTCAGCGCGACGCATCTTGGAACTGCCAATCTCCCTGTTACTTTGTAATTTCAGCGACTCTCCGTTTGCTGTCATTTGTCAGTGGCAAAACAAAAAGGGGGAATTGAAGGGGGATAACCGTGCCACTGACAAGGGACAGGAGCAAGGATTGAAAGTGATGCCTAAGAATCAGAACCCAAAAAGACTTCAAAAGAATTCCACATTTTTTAACGTTTTAGAATGGATCTTTTTGCGGGTGCAGCCGGTGTTTAGCATACAATCGCGGCCAGAAGCAATAGGAGAATTAATCAGGAAGGGCCGGTCGCGGGTCCTGGAATTAACAGGACGAGAGCCCAATGACATCAGTGTACCTATCAGTGCGGTAGACCTAGAATGGTGGCTGCAGAATTCTTTACCCATTCAAGAAGCGTTATTGGGATTCGCTGGTAATGTCCATTCGCAGCAACCATCAGGGAAGTTATGGCAAGTTATAGCAAGAAATAAGTGGCTGGAAAGGCCTAAGGTAGTAAAGGATCCAATCCCTGAAGGAATAACAGTATATACAGATGCAGGGAAACGAACCAAACAGGCTGTTTGCGTTTGGCAGGAAGCCACGCAGTGGAAAAGGCATCTTTTAGAAGGAAAAGTAGAAGATACCTTGCAGACTTTAGAGTTAAGTGCGGTGATATGGGCTCTAGGACACTGGTTGGATAAGCCGATAAATGTGGTAACAGATTCCTTGTATGTGGTGGGTGTAGTGTCCCGAATCCAAGACGCCTTGATTAGGGAATCAAAAAACCCACAATTAGGCATCTTGTTTATCCGTTTGCGGTCAATAATTTCCCAAAGAACTGCACCGTGTGCTGTCATTCATATACGCAGTCATCAATGGAATCTAGGGCTAGGGCAAGGTAACCAGTTAGCTGACAACCTGGTCAGCGCTGTGAGCCACATGCCACCAATGAGTAAATTTCAACAGGCCAGACAAGCCCATGAAATGTTTCACCATAATGCAAAGGGGTTAAGACGACAATATGGATTGTCGGATAATGAGGCTCGCTCTATTATTCAGTCATGCCCGCGATGTGGCAATCATGGCCCGGGCATCGGGCTTGGGGTAAATCCAAAGGGCCTCAAGGCCTTAGAGCTCTGGCAAATAGATGTCACTCATATCCCAGAATTTGGACGTCTTAAGTATGTACACGTTACCGTGGACACCTTTTCTAAGGTGGTGTGGGCCACAGCGCTGCCAGGGGAAAAGGCTCAACAGGTGTGTAAACATCTCCTCGCTTGTTTTGCTGCGTTGGGAGTACCAGAACAAATAAAAACTGACAACGGTCCAGCCTATACGAGTGCAAAACTGAGGTCATTTCTAATGACCTGGGGAGTTAAACATATCACCGGTATACCACACTCCCCAACAGGGCAAAGTATGATAGAACGTACGCATCATGTTCTTAAGGATTATCTAAAAAAGCAGAAGAATGAAGAAATGGACCCCAAGGTGAGGTTAGATAAAGTGTTATTTACGCTGAATTACTTATGTTTAATGGGGGACAAAGAAGAACCGCCCATAATAATTCATCACCAGAATTTAAAGTTTAACCAGCAAACTACTATACCAGGTTTTAAGGTAATGTACCGGGACCCTGCCACCGGTGTATGGAAAGGACCTGTTTCTGTAATTTTTAATGGTAGAGGTTATATGTGTGTTTCTACAGATAACGGACCACTTTGGGTGCCAAGCAGAGCAGTGAAAGCTGCAACATCCACCTCGCAGATGGAACCCAACAACATATAACCTACGGTGGTTACGAATTATGAACATTTTGCAATATATTAACAGAGATCAAGTGTGTTGTGAGAATTGCAAACGGTGTCGCCCTTGGGTATTATGTCAGTGTTATACCTGTGAAAGGAAATGGTGGGTGCGGCTTAACTATGCCCAAAGGTGTTGTGATTCATGTTACCAACAAGAGTTAGACACACATAAGATTTTGTTAATTACAGGTCACGCAGTAGCTTTGACGCTTGCCTATGTTAATGATGCTAATAGCTGGATTAGCTTGACATATGATAGAGCTAAAGACCTTTGTTTATTAGCTGTGGAATGTAAAAATAAGAATCTGGTACCAGAAATTTGAAAAGTTCCCAAAGATCGATGGGAAGAGACGAAAAGGAGATGTGAGAAACGATTTGCTTGGAAAAAGAAGTACGAGGGTAATAAATAGAATAGACTAACGTAATGAGTTCGAAAGGTATGAGTGTTTGGTGGCCAATCATAATCTGGAATACAATTTTCTTATTAACAGTAATAAAGGGGACCTATACATTGCATACCATTAAACCGCGAGAAAACTTAGGGGTAACGTGGGCAAATAGGACTGGCAAAACATCATTTTGTTTATCATTGGCCTCCGCTACTGAGCCTTTTCGAACTTGTTTAATAGGAGTACCTGGGTTTCAGTACAGCAGTTTTGGTAACTATAGTACAGGCGACTGCTCGAATGTGACCGCCGTAAGCAATTGTTCAGCGCTCTTAATCAACAGGCTAAACAAAACCTTACCATGGGACCCTCAGGAATTAGACTTGTTAGGCTCTCTACGTATTGGTAACACCTCTCAGAACTGGACCCAAACCTGTTTTATAATAGGGGGCCCAGGACAGACAGGTCATAAACTATTATAGGCAGCAGAACTGGACGGGATGGACCAACATCACACCGCATGCTCGCCAATATAACTATCAAGACGCAGGCGATTTTTGTGGTACCAATGATAGCAGCAGACAGGGATTAGGGGCCGCTGGCGCTGAGACCCTGGGATCTCGTTTACATATATGGAATAATGGTACCCCAAAAGCTCTACCCCCGGAGGTGTTTTTAATATGTGGAGACAGAGCCTGGCAAGGAATCCCCGCCAACGCTTTTGGAGGTCCATGCTATTTAGGGAAACTGGCTCTTTTAGCCCCTGGGGAGGATTGGTGGAAAAACGTTTCAAGTAGTAATACAGGGGTCCGAAAAAGGCGAAGTGTTTCAGGCTTACCCCCTGACTGTAATGATAAGGTAACGTTGCCAAGTTTGACGGAAAAGGCGTTTCTTTCTTTCCTTATTCCTGGGGCTGCTGCAGGTAGAGCATTAAATGAGCTAGGGAAGCTAGCCTGTTGGGCAGAGAAACAGGCGAATGTAACTACAAAAGTGCTAGAAACCTTGCTTGAAGATCAAAATAGTTTACGGCATGCTATTTTACAAGACAGAGCAGCGATTGACTTTTTGCTGTTGGCCCAGGGACATGGTTGTGAAGATTTTGAAGGAATGTGCTGTTTTAATTTATCCGATCATGGGGCTTCAGTGCATAAACAAATACAGTGGTTGAAAGATCACACGGGAAAAATTCAGCAGGAGCATGGGTTTTTAGACGATTGGCTTACAAAATTATTTGGAGCGCTACCACAATGGCTGATAGGTTTAATAAAGGAAGGTTTACGCATTTTAATTATACTATTATTGCTATGTTTAGGCTTTTGTATTGTATTTAGCTGTGTTAAACGAACAATTATGAAAACTATTGACCAAGCATGGCTTGCTCAAAAGAAAGAAGGGGGAATTGTGGAGGAATGGTTAGCTGAACGAGGCCATAGTGCTTTGGAGCTGAGCAACTCATGCTCCACGCTGCTGAGCAAGCAGGAAGAAAGGCAACTACAAGCAGCTGAGCAAGCAGCTGTGCAAGCAGAAAAAGCGAAACTAAGTTGAAGTTTTGCAGAACTAAGCCAAGAAGCGTGAGCCAATCAGCAAAGCATAATCAGCGCGTGGACAATGCTAGTTAACCAATCACTAAACACTGTGATTCGCGTGAACACATTGTAAACTATATAAGCTTGATGCTTGTCGCAAATAAAGGAGAATGATCATATTCACATTGAAAAGTGTCATTACTCCGGGACGCACTTTCCAATCTGCGCTTAGAAAATCCGATTACCTTCCGACAGAAAGTGACTGTCAGAGCCACTTTACAAAGCGTGAAAGCTTTCAAAAAGTAAGTGTGTGTGCGCGCGCGCTCTGAAAAAGGAATCAGGCCACTTCTATTTCAGAAACTCGCTTCAGACACCCTAATGCAAATACTTTAGTCTGGGTCTGTAGGAGATATGAGTCTCTCTCAGTTGTGGCATGATCAAGGGAAATACCTCAAACAGTTCCTGAGTAAACCACTGCTCTTGGGCTGCCTCGTAATCTATATACACCTCACCAGCAAAGCTACAGTATTATTATCCAATATAAAAAAATAGTTCATAGTAACGTGGTGTGCAATTGAGGAACTCAAGAAATGTCCCCATAGTGCTATCTCATAGATGCCTAGACTGTGTGGAGATTATTTAGTTATTAAGGTTTTAATTAAATCCTTGCATGCACAAACATGTGGCTAAGGATTGCCTACATAGCAACAGCAAGGCATTAAGATGAATACAGGATTTTTCTTTTTAAAGCTGAAAATCATTACAAACACAATTAACTCAGGTAACTAAAAGAGTAACTCATTAAATTCTTGCAAAAAGACACTAAAAGTGCGTGCAGGAAAGTGCACAACAGCTGCTAAAGCTCAGGTTCCTGGCCAGCACACGGAACAGATAGCCCCGAACATTCTTGCTGCTCTGAGGCAGCAATGCAGGAGCTCGCAAGCTCGGACTTGCCTTCCCTGCCCAGGAACCTGCGGAGCCGAGGTGCAAGGAGGGTCTGCCCCTAGAGACCTGCAGGCAGGATAAGCAATCCCCTTCGCTGTGCTGAAAGGGTGAGGGCAGCGGGAGCTCTGCCTGTGGTGATGCCAACCCTGCCAGACTTCCCAGCTTCTGTGCCAGCCTGGGAGCAAACAGGGCTGTGACAGCCATTCCCCAGCCTCAGGGACCTCCCTCCTCCAGCAAGTCCCACTGTTCCCTTAAAAATATGCAGTCAATTCACAAATATATTATACCCTACAGTTTTAGCAAGACTAAAACCCTAACAACAAATCTACCTACACCAGCAAGAGAAAACACCTTGCTGACTGGGAAGGCGGAAGGTAATCCCCCATTTTCTATCCATCTCTGTGCCTGACATGCTACGTGGTATCTGAAGACACACTGCTTATTCACAAATCGCAGTCACTGGCACAACGGACCCATACTTCCAGTCAGCACATCCCCATTTCCAAGCTGTCAGATGGCTTTTCTCGCTTCTGGGACATGGCACAGCTGCAAGAACGCCAGCCCAGGATGGTCCCCATGTGCTATCGCGGTCCCCGGTGCCCGGGGATGGCAAGGGCAGCCTGGCAGCCGCCAACACTCCTGGCAGCTGCCCACAGCTCACAGGTGCCGAATTCGTGCCAATTCCACACCTGCCCACCACTGCAGTGAAGATCTGGCCTTGGGTATTTATTATACTCAAACCTGAGGGTAGTGAGAACCCATATTTTCCTGCCAGGGCTGAACCCGTTCTTTCAATGAACAGGACTCGAATTTGAGGAGATGCTGCCAGTTACTCAAAAAGAAAGCTGCACTTTTGTAAGGGGGAAATCCCCCTGGAAACGCTGAGGAACTCAACCTGGAGAAAGGGGCTCTTGTAGCTCAAGTGCTCTTACAACCACAGGATTGTTCCTGTTTTGAATGGAAAGCAGTATTTATCACAACTCCATGCAGTAAAAACATCATTCCTACACCAGTTTTACCTTTATGTACTAGTTTTAGTTTAAATCTCAGTGCAGGACTGTGAGTTAATGCAACAGTCCAAATTTTTTGTCTTTTGCTCTTGTAGAAATTGCATTGTTTTTAACCTACGTTCTCCATCTTCTTCATTTGACAGCAGAACATGAGTTCAGAGTCTGTTAACAGAATCTTAGCAGTTAAGTAAAATATATTTAAAAAAAAATTTGAAAGCAATTATTCTTTCTGAACACCAAATACAAGCTTTTTTTTCATACTGATTCAGTGTTATTCTGTTCTAAGACTTCAGGCAGTAGAAGCAGATGCACAGAACTTCAGAATTCTCCTCCCTCTGAACATAAGCAGACACAAAAATATAATTTCCAGTAATTTCTCCCTGTTTAGTTAACCCAAACCCTTTTCATTATAGTTAGTATTGTTTATAAACAAGCTAGACTTGGTGTCCTCAAGCCTGCTTTTACTGCAGTAGTGGAAGTCTTGACTTTTACTTAATAAATTGCTATATTTGTAGATGTAAACAAACAGAATGTGGTCTTGACCACAAGGATCTGGACATGCGGTAGACCCAGATTTGAGAACAGAGAGTTTCTAGCCAGAGACTTTAAATCAGGCTTACACAGTTACTTACAGACACTTACGAGAAAATATTTATATTTTGAATATTCATTTGATGTTTTGTTATTGTAAGCTTATTTATCACTACACAGATTTACAATTTTGCTTTTAAATTATTTATATGCACATGGCTTAGAAGGAAAGTCTACCACTAAGCAGAACAATAACAAATTGTTCTGTTTGTGTATGGTGAATTGCTCTCTGGCATCACTCATCCTTCTTTTCGATTTACAACATAATAATGTTTTACTGTAGTTTTCTATTTAATAATTTGTTTCGTGCAAGCATTCATCAAAGTTTGACTTAGAACAGTTCATCCAATTGAAAACAATCATTAATTAACGAAGTGGCTTGTGACACATGGAAAAAATGGGATGATTCTTTTACAAGCTATATTTAACCAATGGCCAAAAAGCACAGTTTCCAGCAGTTTCCTATTTTCCTTCCCAGAATGAATCTGAGAAGTTCCCTGATGTTTCTGTCTGAGGTGGTGGCAAAATGCAGTGCCCCATATAATAAAAAGCTGAACAACATCAGTCGTCTATTTTCCTTGAAAGATAAGGTAACACCAAAATTTGACTGCCTATTCATGATGGAGCTGGGACCCCGGTTGGCAGTATCACAAGACATTTCTCTGTAGTGGCTTTTATGCAGTGACCTGTTAGCCTCAGACTGTTCCCTTACAGAACAATATTCAATTAAAACTCTCAAGCCTGGCATTTCATTAAGAGGTGAGGGATCAAACTGGCCATAGAGATTGATTTATCCTCTCAATCCAGAAACTTTAGACTGTGCTTGAGACACATTCTTGGAAAAACTGCTCCTACTATCTCGTATCTATGGAAAAAATAGGGTTTTATGTGGGTTGTTGGTCAAGGATCATTACAGGCAATAACATCCTAGATAAAACAAATTCTCTCTCACTGACATACATTTGGAGCACTTCCACTGAATTGAAGGGAATTTACCAAACTTCAGATCTAAGAGCTTCTTAGAAGTTTTTAATTAAAAAGACACAATTACTAAAGTCACTATACACTTACTGAACTGAAGAGATAATAAGCTACACCACATTAGAATTACTCCACAGTCTGAGACCTGATCTTATAAGCTGGATATATTCTTCTTCCACTCTTAAACACCTACAGCACAATTCACACACTGCATCTTTGCTATCGGGTTTTTTTAAAAGGCTTTTAACCAGTGCCTTAAACTTCCTACTCCTCACTAAGTGCTAATTCTCCAGGATGGCATGCAGAAGTGTACCCAGAGCCTGTGCTAACTTTAGCACACTCTCCCAGCTAAACCCAAGAGCGCTGCATGTAACGTGAGGTGCTCTTGTTAAAAAAAGTATGTGGTACTATGGAAATCTATGCAAAAATACTAAACTATGGGGTCCCCATTGCTCCTGGCTTTCAGCTGGCTGTGGATCATCATGCCTAGGCACAACTAGAAACAGCTCCTGAGCTGCCTTTTGGTGTTGCTAATTTTGGCAATGGTGAGTTCCCACGTATTTGTAAGCAACTAGATGGGATCTGCTCACCACTGAACCTGCCTAGAAGGTATGATGACAAAATTAGTTTTCTACCCACTACACATTTTTATTTATGATTTGCTGAATTTTGGAACAGCTTTCCATAACTAATCTGAAAAAAAATGCCTCATAGAAGTCAGCATGTGTATCTATTTCTACACAACCGTGCAGATATAAGCTAGTGATCCGGCTTTCTTCCTTCATCCATGCCATAAAGGTTTTTAAGGTCAAGAGTACATCTTCTCATGCAGCTGGGTGAAACTATCAGCATTGCCCTCCACAGCCTTCTTCTTGAAAATGCCCACATTTCACTTTCTTTATCAACACCATAGCCTCAAACTCTCCAGGAAATTGAAACCAGTTTTACGGGCCCAAAGACACTGGCCAGAGTTTTGTAAAACTGTATCATCATTTTAGGTCTTCTCAGTTACACCTGAGTTTCACCATTTGTCTACCTTCTCTCTTAAGACATGCACTGCTATGTTCAGGCCTATATTTAGAAGTGAATTGCCAAAACACTGTGTAACAAGGGTAACTGAAAGCCACTCCTATCCTAATTTTGGAAACTCAACAGGTTTTAGTATTTCAAACAAGATTCCCTTTGCATTTGGAGTATTTAGTACTTCTGAAATGACCATGTTTGACTTGCCCATACCTGTATCTATTTACATGCTGGGCTGAACTCATGTGACTGAACGTAGAGGTAAGGTAGAATTTAAAGCTTGATAACTCTACAGAGGCTGCATACAAGGCAGCATGATGCAAATTTCCAGCATAGGTGGAAAAATAAGTATGTGTATTTCAAAAAAATCCAATTCTTTGTAGCAGCCTGGTTCTTAATTTTGATTGTTCTTGAAGTGACATCTGAAAAAGCCCGTCTAGGACAGAAAACTGGTGTTTTAGTGGTAAACCACAGCACGGGTAGCAAGAAGGCATGGGAATTGCTGCATATTGACAGGCATGACAGATCTGTTAAGGAGACCAGCGGAACCTTGTTTTCTTGAGAAGCAGCATCTTCTAGCTCCCAGCACATTTCAACCGACATACTTAACCCCCACTTTGAGGTCAGGTACCTCATATAGTTATGGACAGATTAGAAAACAAAGAAATTGGATGGCAAGGAGAGGGAGGTGTAGCCATGCAAGGAAAGAAAGTAATGCAGAAAGAAAACTTTCATTCTGATATGAAGCTAAGAAAAGAGAAAGATCCCTTCTGCAGTGTTGATTTTCTAAAGTACTGCAGTGCTTTGCTGGAAGTCAGTCTGTGTGAGTGGCTGTGGGACAGGACAGATGCAGGAATTGGTAGAGGAGTTGGGTATATGTTTCTTAAGGCACTTGCAATTATTGAGGTGGATTTCTGATCACATTAGAGCTCATTTCAACTGAGACTTATTAAGGCCAAATTGTTCTCAAAATACTAGGACTGACAATCCCTTCCAAACATGCATATGGTACACGGATCAGTCCAGTGCTCAATCATCCTCTATGGAGGCTCTTCCCTTTTTCTCCTGGATTGTAAAGACATTATAAGACATAAGCTACAGGATTAGATGGACAATTGATCTGATCCAGTCTGGCAGTTGCTGCATGTCTGCATGGCAAGACATTTTTGTATTAAACACAGCTACTAACAAACACAAAGAGGGGTAGTTAAACTAATGGATTTGTGAATGTATGGAAGTCCTTACCAGGTAGAGAGCAAGAAATACTTCTACCTTTATCAAAAATATTTCTACTTTTTAGGTTACCAGAGAAATACGCAGTTTCATTGTCAATAGGCTGGTGAAAACTCATCTCCCACTACAGTTACAAGAAGTAGGGACACACAATACAGGGAACAGGTGGTACATTTTCTCTCAATATCCCTACTTCCCTTCTGTGGTAGCCAAAGATGTATAGAGCAGTCAGCAGTCTTACTGAAAGCCTCACTCCACTTCTTCCAAATGCTACATTTGACTATGAGAACTGCTGTATTGAAAGAAGGTGGTGCCTCCGGAAAGCTCAGCAGAGCAGCAGCTGAGCTGATTCACATGGAGCCGGACCCTCGAGCAGCTGCCCTTGGGATCTGCCCTACACTGGAGACAGCCAAATAAACTGCCCAACGACTCCAAATATCCACTCTTGGAGAAATTAAAGAAAAACTTCAAGAAAACACCAAGACATGCCTCAAGAAAACACCAACACTAATTTCTAACAAGCTCCAAAAGGAAACACTGCTATAGACAGTGTCCATGTAGAATAGGAACGCATCCTGAATACTTAAAAAGAGTCATTCATTCTGTATAGATTTTAGAGCTTCAATACTTTATATTGGTCTGCATTTAAATAAGCCAGTAACTGTCCTCTTTTGAGACCTGCAGCTGGTCTCTACTTTATAGTACGTTCCCATAAACAGATTTCTGCTTTGGTATCTGTGAGATGATCTCTCCTCAGCAAATACCTTATTAAAGAGACCCAAAACATGCAGGTATGGATTTGTTTCATTTCCAGAATTTTCTGCAGTCCCATGATCTAAAACTAACTTAACAAAGCCAAGCACCATTAATTCACTCCTTGACAGTTGAATAATGAGAGATACAAAATTCTTTGTAATGTGATTTGGTGGAAAATTAATTTTGAACTAAAACATATAAAAAAATAACTGACTACATTAGTGATAGTTCAGGTGGTAAATGAGCATCCAGCCCTACATGTCCCTCTTCAGTACTACTATGTGAGCAAGCCCACAGCATATTGATACACACAAACTGCAAAAAGCACAACTCCAACTACCCAAATCATGAGGCAGTGAAGAATGCTGGTAGCAGGGTTTCAGTTACTGAGCTTTGAAGTGAGTCTCAGCCATATTCTCAAGTTTTTCATGATAAGCAGGAGGACTAAAGCGACATTGCGAAAACCAGGCAAGCTAGATACAGTCACACAATTCCATAGGAAAAGACTTGCAATAAAAGTTACACTGGATTGAACCACAGATTTCACATTTTGTAATTGATACAAGCTCTAAATATTTGCAACCCAGAAGTAAAGAAGACAACACTGTAGTTCTCACTTCACTGCCTTTTAGAGTATTTTTCACTTGATCAGGATTAGGAGCAAATTGCCAATGTAGTTGTAATTATCACTCCAATCAGAATTAGTAAAGTTAAGCAGATCCAAGTGCAGATTATCTAAGGATTTTTTTGAAAAATAACCCTATCCTGTCCATACTTGAAGAATAGAGCTAAGTGCATTAGCAGAATACATGATGACACAAGGAAAACGGGTGTATTGAGAGCATGTGCCTGAAAAAAAGCAGAGCCTGTGATTTACATAAAGAAGGGATCACCTTTTTGCTATAAACAAACAGTGACATTTTGGGAGTGACCTACAAGTATGCAGACCGCCCAAACGTTTCCAATGATTGATATTTGCTAGACATTAGCTAACTAAAGACATTGTCATGGCCTAGATCTAAGGGAGGCCAAACCTTACAGAATAAGCCAGCAAGGGGTTATTCAGAAAACCTGCGGTCACGGGATATTCCTCAGTGCCCTCTTTACATGTGGCATCTCCAGCTCCCTGGCGTGAGAGGGATTCGGATTGAAACGTCGATTTTAAAATTTATAAAGTAGTAAAGTAGTTCTAATTATACCAGTTTGGTAAATTTTACACACGACCAATAAAACAACAGACATAGAAGACGATGTCCATTGGAGGACTTACTAACTGTGCTCTGCCTCATTTTGAAGTTAGCAGCCACTCCTAGCACACACAACACGGATGCTCTGCTTCCTAGCCGCAACCATGCAAATGCAGGGTAAGACCAGGTATTAGGCAACTACTTGACATCCTGCCTAAGCTTCGTTAGCACAGCTCCCTTCTCCAGTCGTGGCACAACGATCTGCGCGCTGCGATCACACTGACTTCTCCACAGAGCACAGTTGCTGCTCTGCCAAACTGCTCTTCTTTCCAGCTAATAAAATTGCCTCCCAACTGATAACAGCCTAGCAATATAAAATACTCGGTTGTTAACCGCTGTTGTGACAAATAATACCATTCTCCTGACAACCCCATTTTTTCCAATACAAACCTACTTGAACTGTTTATTATTGACATATGGGACTGCTCTGCCATTATCTAATTTTAAAAAAACACATCGTAAACAGCAATAGTGAACCTGCCAGCATTCTCACTGCTTTAGCAAAGCTAAATCAAAGCCCAAACCAAACCTCTCTTACTACCAGCACAGTCCTGTCAGGCTCTGTTATGTAAAGAAGAAACGCCTTCTTCACAGGACTACTGTAAGATTCATTTCCCAGCAGATGCTACTTCATGCTTGCTTTCCAACTACAGACCACCACTATTACTATCCTCTCAAAGCTAGTACCAGTAAGATTGTCTTGACATTTCTTTCTGCTATGACTTCGAAGTACACCACTTAGAGTATTAGGCAACTATATAATTCGCAACACAGTTCAAGTGTTACTTTATAAATCTGTAAAGCTGCATCAGTGTGACAGAGGTGGGGAATACCTACCAATTATCTGACTCTTGTGAAATATGCAGACTACATTAGCTGGTACTGCAAACTAAGACTCTGTTTTGCAAAGTATCTATTGAAACTGTATATAAAGAACTAGCAGTATATGTATATTCCTGCCCCAAATGCTGTTTGTTCATGCACAAAGACACATGGGTACACTCAGCCTTCCATCATACAAATTTCTAATTTTCACTCACTAATGAATCACTCTCATATAGAAATCTAGACCAACATTAGGTACAGCTTCCACATTCATTACAAAGACCTGCAATACCCCTTTCATTGTGTTCAGCAATATTTTTTTAGAACATTTTTTCATCAATAACTTAAAGATATTAAAGAAGTTCAAATAATATTCAGATTTCTTCAAGGACACTGCACAGGCTTTAGTAGAATAGGTTAGTACAGTTTTGTCTGTCCTCCAGGGAACAAGCAAGAACTGCTCAAAGGAGGTTACTCAAATAAATTGCATTTCCACAGTACAAAAACACCCCGGCACAGCTTGTTTCTGCCCTATGTAATGAGGTGACACAGTATTGCAGTTCGTGCTTTTGTCCAGTTCAAGAATTAATCCGTATTACACACACACAAAAGAAGATATTTGACCTCACTTGTCCCCAAAGCAGTCTAATTTGCCTAGATATTAAAGTGCTAGTGATGTGTATTTAATGAGAATTCTTTTTGCATGTTTATTATCCAGTGACATTTAGGAGGTCAGCCTGATAATTCAGTTATGGCCTCTGTCTTGCTACTTTATTTAATGTAAAGGAAAATGTGATGTGACCCGGGTTGCATTTAATTACAAATAACAACAAAATGTGAGCTCATATATGGTCTCATAAAAAGCACAGGGGGAGTGAAGGAGACCCAGACATTACCAAGTTGGAAAGGTAGGGAGCCTAAGCTGAACAGCAACATAGAGAGACTTTCCTTTCTTGCTATTTTGTGTAATGTTCATCTATCAAAGATAAACGAGCTCCACTGGCTGTTTCTCAAACTAGCATGCAGAGTCATTCAAATTCTGACAAAGCCAGGAGAGGCCTAGACCCAAACCCTTACCCAAAGTTAATCGAAACTCAACCACAGCCACTCCAAAGAGAGGCCCTCTAACGAGCCACAGCTCATTACGCTCAAGAAAATAGTGTGTTCATTTACTTTCCTGTCTCTAAGCTGCAAAAAAATACCTTTTGCTTTCCAGTACACAATGGAGATCTAACACTCTCCCACATGGTCTCCTGCCTCGAGGGAGGTTGCCACAGCTAGACTTTGTGCATGTACTGCTCTTACGAGCATCACCATGAGCTGCACATGCACAGGGACTGCAGAATTATTATCTCAGGCCATGTAGCCCACAAGCAGACTTCCTTCTGCCTCAGACATAAAAGGCTTTGTGGGGGGGAGAGGGGCATAGGTGTGAAGTAAAGACTTATTTTCTTCCTTACTGTTAACACTTCATCTCTGCATAACATATGAGTCTCTGTGTCCTTCCTAGAGCACTCTAAGCATAATAAAGCAGAGTTTCTTGTTTCACACTCCCATCTTTGTTTATTTTATTTAAAGCTTTCACTTCAGAGCTTTGAGGCTAGAGATCAAACAAATAAAAGGGAATTTGGAAGTTGCAATGTCTGGTCTACATTCTGTTCAGAAGTTAAACTAAAATTTGCCCCCAAGCCAATACACAGGCACTCATTTTGAAGACCGTTTGGTAGGATGTAATACAGCCAGTTTGCCTTCCAGAAGGTCAGTATGAAGATCCTTGTTTATTACTTCACCTATCAGATGACAAAGTCTCATGACTAAAGCACCAGACCTAAGAGATCTGAAATTTTGTTTTCATATTTAATTTCACTGCTGCCACACGCTCAAAGTCAGTCATTGCTCCTCCTGCCATTTAGCCGTCTCATCCACTTGGACTACAAACTTTCTGGGACAGAGACACTATGTGTCTTGCTCAGTGATGCTCCTACATCCCTCCTACTTACCCAGTAAAAACTAGGAATACTTCCAAACACATTAACACTACATGCACTCTTTCACTTGCTCACCCTGATTTCTTCCCTACAGCAGAAGATTCCATTTGCATATAAGTATTTAAACTGAAAGCTAAATTTTATTTTCATTTAGAACCATATGGACAACAACTTTGCTGATAGTATTAAAACCCATGCTTTTACCAGCAGATCTTCACCTCCTTGCAGCCTAAGTAACATGTTCTCAGTCTCCACTTCATTCTACCTTACTCGTGAGACTAAGTTTTTATATGGTAGTTTAAACATTACAGATAAAATTCTGTTTGAGTAGCTAATACTTCTGGCATATTGGGCAATTTTTCTGTTACATTGGATCTAATCCCTTATATACTATAACGCTGATCACAAATTTCTACCAAATACAATTTCAGATTACATGTCCAAAACTATGGATTTTCTATTTATACCTGGTTTGTCAGATGAGACTGTATGCTCTTTAGAGAATCTCAGTAGCAGATACATTTGTTCTAGGAAGTTCATGTTTCAGTTCAACTAGAAGATGTGAAGAATCACATTTTTCCACGGTGTGTGACTGGGACTCCAACTGAAGTCAAGAGCCCTGCAGGCACATCTGAAAGCAGCATTTGATCTATAACCACATTTATTGGAATACAAGCACATGGAGGCCCTATCTTACTACACTGAACATACTGGGAAGATTTCTATTGCAAGGAAGATAGGATTAGAACCCAATTCATGCAGGACACTGTGGCTAGTGCCATGCCATCAGCTTTTAGGCAGAGCTCTCCAGTGTATTAAATGAGGGTGTTTCTTAATCACTGATGGCAAATCCATTGTTTGAGCACATTTCTGCTTTTGTAGAGGAAATATCACCATGTACAATGAGAAGACTTAGAAATGCTAAAGACTTTTGAGAGTAAATGTATTAGATGATTCAATTACTACACACAGATTTGGTTCAAGTACTTATCTGTGTGTGTGTTACAGAGCTCAAAATAGGATAAGGAAGCACATGTATTATGCTACTATGCATACATATAATTCATACAGCAACACAGGGTTAGGTCCTGCAGTCTTATACACCTATGTGAACAAAGATTTAATTTGATTTGATGGCCCTACTGTGTGGAAAACCAGCTATGACACTGCCTTGAGGGCGTGGACTCGAAACAGGGCTTCTAGTTTACACAGGCAAAAAAAGAGAAAAAGGAAGTATTTCCTACAAAGAGACTGCATTCTTTACAGAGAAAAATAATTACTGTACCTAAAATAGCTCTAAAGAACACCACTTTAACATACAAATGGGAAACTGTGAAGGTCAAGGATGTCATTGTCTTATAAGACATTTTGAAGAAAGTTTAGTGCTTATCCAACCTGAGTGACAGCACTGGAGACCCGAGTCTTCGATTTCCCAACAAAAGCAGGCGATATTCCTGCAGGTCCTCATCACACTGACTTCCATGTTATCATTTTATCCACATGCCTTTATTCTGGGTAGGGAGCAACACTTCATGCCTAGGGGAGAAATATCCATTTCTTACCTCTACACCAAGCTGTCTGTCTCTGCTTCAAACTAAGCGCCTGGCCCAGACAGTCCTTCTAAAATACACAGGTGATGGGGACTGGGATGGTGACCAGCAATCTGCTTCACAAAAGCAACCAAAGAGACAACTTGTGGTAACAAGTCTCAGACAGTTCTGGTCCAGAAGGCACCTGAATCAGGAACTTTGAGGGCCAAGTCTTTCAGCTGCTAATCTCCTGAGCCATGCTGTGGCTGATGTTTTATTGATAAGTAATTACAGGCAGCTCCAAACTGCCACAGGTGTGGAAATTACAATAAACCAAGTAAAAGCCTGTTTGTTATTCAGGAGATCTGAATTCAAGCAGAGTAAAAAGGCATTATTTTTACAGAGGACCATACCAAAATACAAAATTAGTTGCCTCCCTCATATGGAGACAAAAGCAGCTGCTGGTTTATACCTTACTGAGTAAGTACTATGAACAAAAACTGGAGTCCTGTGCTCTCTACACTGACTCAGCTTTCTCCCAGAAGGGAAACTGCCACGGAGTGGCACTGTTCACAGATCCCAGTGTGCACAGGAGAGACGTCACAGCAGGAAATTTTGGTTTAGCCTATTTTGTAGCCCTTTTAGCATCAGTCTCTATCTGGAGATCCCCACAAAATATTTTTCTGCATTCCACTACCTTTTTTCACTGATTTAAATTATTCCATTATCTCCACTGCTGGCCACCATGCTTGTATTTTATTTTCAGGATTTAATCCAGCCTAGAAATGATGTTGCAGTGCCACATCCCCAAACCACAGACATGTAAAAAATCAGCATAGACAGCAGTTTAGATGACCTGGGCAGGGGTCTTGCCCTAACAGACATATGCGACATGCTCTTTTGGCGGCACACACTCACATCCATCTGTTGAGATGGAACCGAGCCCACTGCACTTCCATTGTCCTGCTTTCAGTTCCTATGCACCATGTAAGTTCCGGGTTCAGTAGGCTGGGTGCACAGTGCAGCGAATCCTTAATCTAACTTCTACTGTCGGCATGGAAAACATTGCAAGAATTCTCACTGTGGGGGAGTGGAAAGAAGAAACACAAAAGCAACCACCAGCCCTGGGCTCCTAGGAGGAAAGCAAATCTTTCCAACGGGAAAACAACAGATCGTGAGCATTAAGGTGTTCGGTTTAATTTCTTGTGGTCAGTGAATTCAGCAAAAGCAAACTGAACTTTTTTATATGCCCACAGGCTCCTGTAGTTAGACCTCAGGAATTATGAATTTGTCTTCCACTAGACACCAATGAACAGCCAGCTTAGTCTTAGGAATGATAAAAAGTAAAACCTAGTTTCCACATATATTTCTACATGAGAAAGAAACTAAATTATTCAGAAGACAGGGAAAAGTAATAGCCAGAGAAAACATAGCACCTGTAAAGCACTAGCAGGTCACAGTGACCCATATACAACTGATTTCTATTACTGTGAGCCAAAACCTGCAACTGTTTGCCCTGAGAGTGTGAAGAGGTATCAGGAAGAAGTGCGAACATTCCTGCGTGAGGATTATCAATCTGCGTCAGAAGAGACTCAGCAGAGAGAGGAGCTCAGGGCTTTCCCTGCACAGACAGTGGCATAAAATTCTTTCCCTTCTTCCACAGATAAGTTGGCAGGGACATTTGTTCAACATTAGCTAAGTGATAGTGGCTGAGAGGGGAGCTGAAGCCCACCCAGAGCAACACCACACAGTTTGAAACACCTTTGCAATAACAGATTTAAGACTCTTGTGTTCTTTGTCCCAGACTTTGCTGTCACTAGTGTAAATAAAGGTTTACAATGGCCTGGCCTAGCCTTCTCCTGCTAGCCGTAACATGGTAATGTGGCATTACTAACTTAACACAGTATTAACTGATAGATAATCAGTATTAGCACTATGTTTACATTTGCAAACCATTATAGAGCGTAGTATCTCCAATTCTTATCCTGCCAGTAATTCAGATGTGGTGTTCGTGACATAGCAATTGACATTTCCCTTGCGAACCTGCACCCTGCTCTGCATGGGCCCCGCGCCTGCCCAGGGCGACCAGCCCCTGTAACCGCTCCCTGATCTAAATTCTCTGCAGAACAGTCATGGCATTTTGCTCACTTGAGGCTACAGCTACTGTTTAAGACACCACGTCCAAAGAGCTGCAAGGGGAACTCTGGACGTGGGGCCTCCCACAGCACCTCCCGAAAGGAAGCAGGTCCCAACCTTGCTCTCAGACCCGTCTCCCCAGCCCCACGCCTCCGTGCTAACTTCTGACAAGGCAGTGTGCAACGCACCGGCCCCGGCTTTTGGGATAACTGAAGTACGTTTACTTACAGACGGGGGTGCAACTACTGAGGTTTAGCACCTCAGCGACACTCCCGCGCATGACGGAGGAGGGTCGCGGTGCCCGACCCTAAACCGAGCTGCGGGACTCAGGGAGCCACCACGGCCGGGCAGGGGAGAGGGGCGCCCCCCGCCCGCGCCCCCGCGCCGTACCTGACCCGTGCTGCTGGCGGAGGATGGCGGCCTGCCCGGGCGGCGGCGAGGCCGAGGAGGCAGCGGCGGCCGCCGAGGCGGTGGCGGTGGCAGTGGCGCTGGCGGCGGCGGAGACACCCCCTTCGGCCGCGGGCGGCGGCGGGCGCTTGCCGGGACCGGGCGGCGGCGTGGGCCGGGCGGCGGGGCCGTGGCGGCGCGGGGCCGCGCCGCTCTGGATGTGCGAGACCGCCTCGGCCGCCTGCACGTCGGGCGGCGCGAAGCGGGAGAGGACGCGCAGCAGCGCCTGGGCCTTGTGCTCCTGCGTCTCGTCGTCGCTGTAGTCCGCCACGCGGCACTCGTAGACGCCCTCGTCCTGCCGCCGCACGCCCGAGAGCCGCAGCCGGTGCGAGATGTCGTTGCCCTGGACGCGGACCGTCTGCAAGAGAGCGCACCGCCGGGCGCCGCCTCAGCAGCGGCCGCCGGCCCCCGCCTTCCCTTCCCCAGCAGCGACCCTGCTCTTCTCGCTGCAGCCCCGGCAGAGCTCGCTCTCGCCCCAGGTACGCGTCTTCCGCTGTCAAGAGCACCGAACCTCGGCTAACCCCAACCGAGTGCACCGGACCTTTAAGCCCAGCACCTCGCCGTTAAAGCCCCACTTCGGGGTCCCAAGGGGCCATCCGGAATCAGCCCCTGCTCCGCATCATTCCCACGCCACCACGCACCCCTCACCACTAGCGCTCTGCCAACACCCCCCCCCCCCCCGCATGCTGCCCCTAGCCTGGGGGTCCTCTCTCCCCCCTCCTCCTGCCCCGTCCCGCACGGAGCCCCGCAGCCGTCCCGGCTGCCAGGCAGCCTCCGGCCCGCACGAACCGCCCCGAACCCGACACCTGGGGAAAGCCCAGCGCCCCGGGGGTCTTCGCCCCGCGCCCGCTGCAGCGGGCCAGGCTCTGCTGGGTGTAGTGGCACCGAGCCGAGACCCAGGAGGTGCCCTACAGTCCCGCTGCAGGCCACGCTCCGCCGCTGCGGCGGGAGGGAACGGCTTCAGCCGCGCCTCAGCACCGCGGAGAGGGGCCGGCGCGCTCCAGCGGCCGCCTCGCGGGGGCGGAGGCAATCCCGGGCCCGCATCCACGGGAAGGGGGCTCGTTTCCTGCAGGACAGGGGGAGAAGGGGGTCGCCACAGACGACTGGGGTTTGCAGAGAGAGGGCAGGGAAAAAGCAAACTTCTCTCCTGATCTGGCCCACAGTCCTTTTCAAACGTGGCTAAGGAAGGGCTGTAAGGCAAGCATCACCTCCTCTCGATTTGCGAGGAATGAGACGTGACTGCTAAACCAGGAACAGATGTAACGTTTCGACCGAGCCACGGCACACCGAGGAGGGGAAACGTGCCACACTCCCGCCGTGCTGCAGGAGCAGGGCTGCCAGTGAGATCAGCTGCATTCATGTGTCAGGAAAGGAGGGGGCATGCAGTAAATCCCACGTGTATGGGAGGAGGGGTGCGCACCACCCAGCTCGAGCTGCACTTACGCTGATTTTGGTTGCATCCTTATTTGTTACCTAAAAGAACAGAAAAAAGGGGGATTAGACTCAGCTCCGCCAGCACATCAACAAGATGCTCATCTTCCCACCCCAGTGCAAGGACAGGACATGGACAGATGCAACTTTCTCCGCTTGCCATTCACACAGCCCGTGCATGGGTGGCGGGGAGTTCCCCGGGCGATGGGGAAGGCAGCAAACCAGTGCTCAGCTGGGGGGACTGTTTTGGTAAAGCTCCTGTGGTACCCACAGAAGCGCTGCCTTCACCAAGAGTGCAAACAGCAGCCAAAGAAATGCTCATTGCATGCTGTGCTGCTCCCAGTCACTGAGAAACACTGGGGAAGACGCTTTACCAGCAGCATTAGCACAGCTGAGAAGTGCTTGGGCAGGATGGATCCTGCACTGCTCAGGGCAGAGCTTCAGTCCTGAAACATCCTGGGAGCAGGTATCACTCAGCAGATTTCATACTCTGTTATTTTTTTGTCTCCAGCCAACCACTGTAAACCTAAATGATGCCTCAGATCTCATTGATGCGCCTCCCAGGGAGATGGTCATCATTCTCCAGGCATGCCCTGTCATCATTTATTGTAAAAGCAACTCATGGTTTTTATATAAGGTTAAAGAAGACATTTAAATCCAAGCGATTTATTTCCCTGTCTGACAACTGACTTACACTTTCCCCAGCTAGGCGGCATCACATTAGCTCAGCGTCTATATGCTTTGCATCTCTATTTGAGCTCTGCAGGAAAACAAGCGTGCCACAGAGAGGGGAGCTGGCACAGGCACGGAGGCTGCCGCGGGGCACCCTGCTGGCGCAGGGGCTGGAGGGGATGACGTGCCCTGCGCAGCAGGGCAACACAGCCTAGAAATCCTGCTTTACCCCACTCCTTGTACAGCCCCGTTTGGCACCAGCAAGGTGTCTTGCACTAGGGGGAGGCTGCAGAATAAACTGGCTTATGTTGGGGAAATACAGCTGAAAAATTTAGACTAGAGCCTACCCTCACGCCAGGCGGCTTGCTAGGGGGAGGGGAAAGAACACGCAAGATTTAACTCTGCTTCATGAATTTTAACTACTCCATCCGACTGTCTGAAAATGTCTTGATGAGCTCCAGATACGGACACAGGTGTGTACGTGCACCCCAAAAAACTGTGTGCGTTTGTATATGCAGATTGATATGTACTCAACATACTAACAGAGAGAGGTGTATCCCTCATACCTTTCTTCACGCTATCAGTCAGCAAACAGAGGCTCTCCCACCTTTTACAACGATTCCTAGCCCAGCCTAGAGAAGCGCTGGTTTTTGCTTGTCCCCACTTCATACTACAGCTATTTTTGACTGCCCCTCTTGGGTCCTCATTGCTGATTTTGCAGTGAGACATTTATTATTTTCTATTTACAATCCTTAAAGCACTGATGTTTTTTCCTGAGGTGAAGTCCCCCATGGCACATGCCCTGTCCTCCCCTGTCCCAGGGAGGGCCCAGGGAGGCTGGTGCTTCCAATTGCTTGCTGGCACTGGGTAGAGGAAGCGCTCTCTTTTCTGGCACTGCTGAGTTTATTTTGATCACCCTCTAAGCATGTCGTACTCGATGAATAGATATCTCTCCATAGCACTGTATTACCTTGCTCCTGCTGCCGGGGACACTGATGGCTAATTCGTGTGCAAGTTCTCTGGCTGGTTCTTTAAGGTACCACCACTGGATTTCCAAGGAGTAAGAGGTGGATCCGCTGGCTCGGAAAGCACAAGGCATCTCAATATCATCTCCCTCCCTAACAGTCACATCTTTGGGAACTTCAGTAAAGGTAGCTGGGAGGGGAAGATAAGAGTTACAAGGGCTGGTTAACGGGAGAGCTTAAAATACAAGATCAGTCCTTTTCAGTGTAAGGCGAGCTGCTTCAGTTCAAGGGCTAAACCCTGAGTGAGACAGGGGTTTCCTGTAGTCCGGTGACCGCAAGATAAGCGGAGCATCCAGGACTGCGCAGCCGGGGCCGGGCCGAGCCGTTCCCCTCCACCCTGCAGCCGGGGGCCGCGGCTCCAGCGGAAAGGGAAAGTTTGAAGAGGACTTTAAAACCTCTCGTCCTCCCAAGCAAGCCCTCGGCTGGATACAGGGGCACCAGTGTCCCGCTGCCCCCTCCTCCAGAGCCGGCGCGGGGCCTGTCCCGGGCTGCGCGCCCGCTGCGCCCCGCTCCGCGCCGGCGGCTGCGAGGCGCCGAGCCCGCGCTGCCGGCAGCTGCGGCCGCAACAGTGCCACCTTGTTCTGCAAAAAGCCCCCCCCGGGCTGCGCTCCCTGCCCCCAGCCGTCAACACTTCCACAGGAAAAAGCGGCAGCGAGGACAGGGCTTGGAGCAATTGCCGGCGGCAGCGAAGCGGCTAGAGCTCAGCTGCGGACAGGGCGGCAAGCCCCGCCGGCACCGGAGCCCCGCCGGCACCGGAGCCCCGCCGGCACCGGAGCCCCGCCGGCACCGGAGCCCCGCCGGCAAGTTGCGTCCGGAGCGGCGGCTCCCCGCGGGAAGAGGCAGAAGTTTCCTACTCACCGGTGACGATGAACAGCAGAGGCGCGTTGAACATCAGGTAACAGAGGGTGCAGAAGAGCCCCCGATTTTCCATCGCATCTATGTGGGCTGCGGGCGGGGGCCGGGCTCGGGGCGCAGCCGGGTACGCCTCAATCCATCGCACACAGCGGGGCCGGGTCAGGGCTCCTTCCCAAAAAGCCAAAGCCACTCGACTAACCTTAGTTTGTGGGGAAGCAAATATAAAATCCACAGCCGGCTGCTCAAACTCGCTCGCAGGTGGAAGCGACGTTCCTGGGAATGAAGCAATAAATCTCGTCCCGGTTCCTTGCTCCGCCGCGAGCGGGATTCAACTGCCCTGCGCTGAGTGGGGGCTCCTGCTGTCCGCAAGCGAGGAAGCGACGCCGGGCTCCCCTCCGAGACCCATCACACTGACAAGTCCGCTCTCGGAGCTCGCAGGAAGGTCCAGCGAGGCGGCAGGGACAAGCCTCCTCTCCCCGCGCCGGGGGAGCGCCCGGCGTCTTCCCGTCGCGGCCCGGGCTCTGCCCCTGCACGGGCGGCGGCTGCACGGAGGAGGCGCGCCCGCACGTCCGAGCTCGCCTCTCCCCTCCGGGGCGACGAGCGGCCCCGGCCGCAGCTGCACCCGCGGGCCCTGCCCCCGCCTCCGCGGCCGCGCACCGCTCCGCCCACAGCGGGAGGGCCCCGCCCGACGCCTGCCCGCAGCGCGCCGCGGCCCCTCGCCTCCGTCCCCGCCGCCGCGGAGGTCTTCTGTGCAACCCAGACTCGGCAGCACTCTCCACATGCGCCTCCCGCTTTTCTCAAGATCCCAGACTCGCTCGAGAAGTAACTATGAAGTTCTTGAATGACGAGCAATAAACTGACTGCTTTTTGCTGGCGTCCTGATCCAAGTCTGGGTCTCCTCGGGGTGCGTGCCCAGAGTTGATTGTTCAGTTGCTGTCAGGCTTCCAAACTCACTATGTTTATTACTTGTTAAAATACATTACGAAAAAAAACCCAAAACACTATTGATTTAGAATACGGTATCATAAAAAGAAAATGTTTCTGTGTATCAGCTGTTTTCAGGCAAATGTCCCAATTAAAAAATAGAAGCACTCAAAAGTCAAGTCAGTAAAGTCATTACACTGAGTTACTGCAAAAATCAAACTCTGCTTGTGATTGCAAGTAATGTGAGGGAGCTGTATTTTAATAAATGTGAGGTGCCTTTCTAAAATATTTGCCTTTTTTTTTCCTGAAATGCCATTAAAAGTCACCATTTTATTAAGCCACAAATTCATTTAATCACTGGGATGGCATGGGAAGTGTGTTCTATGATCCACCGAAAATTTCCTTTATGTTTTTAATGGTTTCATTCTCTACCAGAATGCAAAGCTGGATGCATGAAGATTTCTGTGGAACAAATTATTTAGAAACATTCACTTTCTGAATAACTAAATCGGACCAGGTTTTAAATGGGTGCTAGTATCCAGCTTCCCAGCTAACTCCCTGTCTGGCCAGACAGACTGCTTAAGCGGTTGGGCCCGGCCAGCTGCTGGCTCCCTGCTAGGAAAACCCACCCACGCGGTTTCCAGCAGGAAGTTTCAGTAAAATTCACGCAATCCTGAAGAATACTGAAACTGCATCAAATCAGTATTTCCTGTTGGAAAATTTTTTCTTCGGAGCATTTTCAGCCATTCCTACCAATCATATCATGATTTAAATCCTGCAACAGTCCTCTGGTAGGTCTATGACAGCTTGCCTGAAGAGCAACTCCTTGCCTTTCCCTGTAGTCTTTACTGGGAGCCTAAATCCTGCCAGCCTGAATCCTGCCAGCAGGCTGAGCCCAGGTCCCCAGGCAGGTGGAGTCAGCCCCCACCAATCATAAAAGCTTTTATTGTAATAACTATTAAACACCATTTAATCAAATAGTCTAATAATCACTTACACTTTGCTTTTCCACCCAAAAGCTCAGTGTGCTTCATGCAGTAAGTAAGCATCATTATTTCTTTTCACATATGGCCTTACGCCATGTTGCACTGCAGTGAGTTTTATTACCACCTTGCCAGAGTCCCCGCGTAGTGCTTCACCTACCAGGCCACATGAAGGCATGGAAACGCAATCATCACAGACATACCTGAGGAAGTAAATCCAGCAGCCTCCGCCCAGCAGCAGAAGTCTTTCAGTCAATCCCAAGAATGGATTAGTTGGGTCCTCTGCTAGTGAGGCAGTTCCACGACATCGTGCCCTTCACAGCAGGATTGATTAGAAAACTCCTAATGGATAAACAGAATCAAAACAGAAGTAATTTTTATATCAAATTACTAGTGACAAATCATATTTGAAAAACTTTTACTTAAGTTTTTATTAAAATTGATGTTTAAAAATCCCTTCTGAAATTGCAGCATTGTGAAAATTTATAAAGGCTTGGAATGTAAAAATACCCAGTTCATGTTAAGTGAGTTTTGTTTCTTACATATAAAAAATAAGTAATAAAAATGACAGGGAAAGACAAATGTATTTAAACTTAGTTCTATTTTAATAAATCTAAGGTTGTTATTGTAGTAATAGTGTTGCTGAAGTGAAGACAGTTTTATCTTGAATGCATCCCTCGATTTATAACATTAAACCTTCAGTTCTACTGTATTTACTACCCACCAAATTTAATTTTATATGTAGCAGCTGAACACTGAAGTGCTGATATCTTTGTATTCAATTAAAGTAAGGAATTCGGAACACAAGCATGTTTTTCACAGTCTGAAGTTAGAGTAATAACAAGACTCTTTTTGTGTTCTCTTCTACTAAAATTATAATGGGGGGCTATTGTGCTCTACACTGACTAGCAAGTACTCTGTGCAAGTAATTTTCCTTTTAGGATCATAACAACATTTGAAGCCATTTATTGATTCAATCCTGCCAGCAAAAGGGACTTCTACAGTGCAGAAGCTATCACCAGCCTGCACTCATACCCCGAACAGGTGATGAACAGCAGGAATATCACAGGGAGAAGTTCCCTTTGCAGTTGCTGATCCTGCAGCATCATCCACACCACTGATTCTCAGTGAAATCAGGGAAACTATTCAGGTGCTTAAAGTGAAGGCTGTGTTTTGTTGATGATCATATTTTTTCGCTGTAACCATCGCTCAGATATTACATTAAGCTGTGTGGCAGATAGGTAACAGTATTTTACACCTAGGCAAACTGAAATTGGTTGTTTTTATGCAGAAATCCTATGACATTTCTGTAGCTTTCCACTTCCAAATCAGATTTTAGTAGAGTAGATTCTCTCTGCAGTAGGATAAGCCAAAACACAGGAGCATTTGTTCTGGCAACAGGACTCTTCATCACTTTATCCAAGTGACTTCACCCCTAAGCCATCCCCTAGGAGATGGTGGCAGGGAGAAGGTCTGAAGTGCCCTTCCTGGCTCCTGAGCACCTTTCCAGGGAAGGCAGAAGGAGACTGAAGGGACCATTGGATGAAACCAGCAGAATTCCTCCTGAAGGGGCAGTCACCTTTGTTGTCTCTTAGTCCCATTCTCATATTCCACTGTTAGCCTAAATCCTCCTTGGATATGAAATGCAGGAGCATCGCTGACCTCAGGAGGTGATGGCGATTAACAGTGGATGAGTATCTGGCGCTTTAAGCAGACACTGAGACTTACGGGACTGGTAATGGGAGACTACTTTTGCTGTTGCTGGACCATGTTTTATAGCAACTCATGAAATCCCATAAGTGATTCCAGCACTGTGTAGCTGATGACATTTAAGAACATTTCTCCCTGTAATTTTTTAAATGACTAGCAACTCCATTATTTGAATAACCAAAATACTTTCTAATGGCTGCTTGAGGAGCCTTTAATTCATACCCTGCTGTTTGGAGTTAATCCATTCAGAAATTAAAACAGTGCAGGTCACCTTTGAAAAGGAGAAAGCTGCAAAAATATCCAGTTTTACACACACAAAGCATATGTGATGAGACATTTATTTTGAGTTGGTATAAAAGCGGTGTAACATACTTGATGCAGTATTCCCACCATATTTAAGCAACATTCATCTCTGCCCTAAATTCTCTGGCAGAATTAAGTCCTGTTTAGCACTCTATTCTTAGATTTTTGTCAGGGTTTTTTTTCCCCTCATTTTTCGCATTAGACTGACATGTTTTCAGAGTCACAGGGGCCAGTTTTGCTCCTACTGATAGAAAGTAAATGCTTTTGCAAATGACTCCTGTGAATGTGGAGGGCAGTCCTGGCCCTCCGCTCCTGCTGTGGAGCAGGCAGTGCTGCTGCTTGCAGCTCACAGGCAGCATTCAAACAAACTCTGGGGCTCAGGTTGCCTCCCCAAGAACATGAATATGCTGAAGGCATGTTGACTGGCTACTGAAAACTGTATTAACTTTAGAAAATAGGTGAGGGGCAGAAGCAAATATTGGATGTAAACAAAGAAAAGCAAAAGAGAGAGATGCTAAAATGTTCGTATCTCCGCTTCCAACACAGTGACCTTCACTGTGGAGCTTCTGCCTCAGAGTAGCTCATAACAACAGGCTGGCATCTGCCAGCCCGGTTGCCTTTAAAATGTCACTGGTTTAACATCAAATCAAGAGGTATAATTGCATTTTTCCTTCCTTCTCCCCACCACCCAAATTCCAGTCCTGATCAGGCCCAAACCAAACTGACAGCATATTTGTGTTCCCATAAGAAGTCTGTAAAAGGTCATAAAAGCTGCAAGTTGAAATGTCTGGATTGTTTTCAATATACATGATGACTTTCCTATTTCCCATCTGCAAGCAGTGGGCTGCACTGCCTTGAAGTTACTCCAGGATCCAGGTGATAGGCAGAAGTCTAACACAGTGTTTAAGAAAGAACTGATAGGTCTTATATTAGGAAATTCAGGGTTAAAACTGTCAGACTCTGCTATCTCTTTAATTTATTCATCCTTACTCTGGACAAGTGACATTTCCACCAAAAAGCTTCATTTTACTTTCCATGAAACTGATTAACGTAGAAAGCACGCTTCTGCATTCTGGCTAGGCACAGCTCTCACTTTATGCAGCAAATGCATTTTTAATTGCCTTCAGTTTCTACTTTATCTAGCTTTCTTATCTGATATTCTTTGTTAAACGATCTAACAGTATCAGACGCTCATGCAAGAACATACAGAAAGAGAAGGCAACATATATTCATAATAATGCAACAATAGCTCATCTTCTAGTACACCGTGCTTACAATAAAATCAAAAGCAGTCAGAAAATCAGATTACTCCACACTGTAACATTTATCTGAAATTTAAGGTGTATAGCCTGTTTTAATAAAAGACATGATGCTGGCTGCCTAACACTTAGACAGGAGTATTAGATGGCAAGAGAAGACAACATATGAAAATTGTCATCTGTCAGGTCCATCAGCACGTGAGGTTGCCTTTCAGCAGCTCATCCTGCAGCAGATCGAAGCTGCTGTACCTTCACTGCTCGGTGCAACCCATGCCTACAGAAAGGGATGTAGTAAATTTCTTGGGAAGAGCTTGAATGAGGTGGATCACCCAGAGACAGAGTAGCAGAGTAAAAGCCAACTCAGCTCAGTCTTGGGAATTATCAAAAATACTCTGCTTTGCAGAAGTGCACTAAATACAGGGAAGCAGCCAAACTTCAACACTACCATGAGAAGATCGGACTCCAAGATGTCCCAGCAGTGCCTGACGGTGCAGAGGTGAGTATGGCTTGCCTCTGAAATGTCTCTACCTACGCACTGTGGTTGCTCCCTTTGAGTAACATGTTTGTGTTTAACTTACACCAGGATGTTTATAAACTATATTAGAGTGCTGTCTTGTAATATCTTATATCTTAAAGATAACTATTATAAAATAATGTTTTAGAGATTATAAATTAACACTTGGCCCTCTTCTGCAGAAAAAGTAATATAATCATCCTTTAGAAAGACATAAACACGTTGAAAAAACTCAAAATACTCTATATTTGGGCCTACAAAATAACTTTAACAATTGTTTACCAACATCCTGATTCATCACATTCTTAAAGCAGTATAATTAGTGGGGAACTGAAGCCAAAATATTATTAATAAAGACTGAAAAAAGAACGCTACTAAAATGTTACTAAAAAAAGAACATTAAGTCCAGGAGAGAACATCACCAAGTTAGGCAACACCTTGTATTTCCCACTGGGCCCACAACAACTAGTAACATCTCCCACACAGAAAATTGACATATATTTCAGCTCAAAGAACTCCCAGCACCTCATATGGAAAAAAATCCACATAAGAAACCAATAGATCAGACAAGATCTGCAGCAACCTCTTAAATGCTTAGGCCTCAGTTCTGCAAGCGTTTCCGTGTGGGCTGCAACGTAAGTCCCTCAGCAATCTGCCAGCTCCTAATGTAAAGGGTGAGGCGATAAACCTACTGTGCAAGATTTTAAAGAAGGATACATGTTTTCCATGTGTAAAACTGGAGAGTTTGCTTTACTTTTTTAAAAAACAAAGATTGTTTTTCCTTTCCTTTTTATTATTTGCATTGCCAGGATCACGTCATGCTAGGCTGTCCACTAGTACAAAGCCAGAAAATCAAAAGAATTAGAAATTCCAGTCACATCTATCCAGTTTTTCAAGGGAGACTCAATGGATGACTGGAGAATTAGTATAATTACTGCAACATCACAGATACTAAGCAAATAGGGCCTGATTAACTAGAGGTGGGGAAATGAGTTTTATTGCTTAGAATGAATTGATTTCTTTTCCTTTTTTTTTTAATAATAAATACTGGATAAACTATTGGAAGAAAAAATGTTGCTGTTAAAAAGTCATCTCTTGCATTCCTCCAATCAGGAGCAGAAGCTAAAGCTAGTATGAAAAAAATTTTTATTAAACGTTGTTGCATTAGGTTTCGTGATTTGGCTGCTAGGTAGCTCACAGAAACAAGCCGCTATGGCAGAGAGGATACTGCCTTTGCAGAAGTGAGGAAGAAAGCTGAGCCAGCAGGACTTGCAGCATCCTCTGCAGCACAATGGCCTCTGTTTCCTGGCCTCACCACAATGATTATCCAGGTATGGGGGGGTGACCTTCTTGTGCTCACCTGTGGGCATTTTGCCACAACCAATTGTTTTAGTAACAGTTTAACATAAAATACATTTTATTTTATATAGATCTATATTTCTCTATATATAGTATATCTAGAGATACTCAGTATTCAGAACTGTTGTGCTTTAAATGATTTATAAGATCTTCTATATTAAATACCTTTATAAATGCCACTTCAGCTGTGAGAACATAGAGGAATACTCCAAATGGATGCAAGTTACTGCAACTGTCAGTTAGGGATTTAAGTACATAGCATGCCGAAGTACTACGTCTTTGAATCATGGGTGAGTGAGATAGCAAGAGAAGAGGTGTTGACAATGTGAATCTGGCTAGTTGATAAAGCCAAAATCACGGCCTTTGTTAAATCAGTGCAATCAGAAAACGTACAGAAACCCTGTCTTTCCAATTAATACTAGAGCATAAAAGAACAGAGTGCAAGAAAAAGGAAAGTTCAAGTAGAACAAGAATGTTAGGTTATATATATAAAACGCACACAACACAGAAAATCATATTAGGCACAAACATGTATTAAATACACCATATCTGGGCTGACACACAGAAAGGCTTCTAAGTATTCAATTAAATTTCCTTTACAGATCAAGACTGTATTTTTATTTTTAAGGAACTATCTGCAGCGGCTCTCTGCCTAAACCACAAAAACCTATCCACTTAATAAAAGAATGCAACACAACTCATTGAAGCCAACAGTTTAAAAAAACATCCATTAATTTTGGATGCTTCTGGTTTTAGATGTCTCCCTTAATGAGCTTGAATATAAACATGCTCTTAATAATTCTGCCAAAACTAGACAAAGTCGTCGATGTCTTCATTTATCAGCTGAAACACCTGACCTCATGCTGTACAGATGAATTAGATGCTCTGACTTAATAATTTGTATTACTTTTCTTTATATGAAATGAAAAGAAACTTTGGGCTGGATTCCCGATTCTGTTCCCATTCCTCCCAGCAACCATGGCACTGGGAGAAAGCAGCCTGGATGGAGATGCCAGCAGAGCATCTCTGCAGCCTGCAGCAGCCTGCCTGAGAGGGAGTCACCTCCACACCCCTCTCATCGCTGTATGTGTTTGTGGAACAGAGAAGGGAATGTGAAAGGACGTGTATTTTTTGGTTAGCAGATAACCCTTTCACCAATAATGTATCTCTTCAGTCTGTTGGTGAATCAACCCACTACCCACTGTTCCGGAAAGACTCTTAGAGACTATGGCTCCTAAATTAGAATTGAAATGACTATTTTGTTCAACCAGGATCAATTACTTCCTAGTGTTTCCTCAGTGCTCGCTGTAGTTGGAAAGCTGCAGGGCTGACACACATGGAGAATAAGTGCTGATCTGGGAGGTGACACTGTGGAAGTTTGGCTGTGGCCTGTTGATACATTAGCATTTTATGGCCATGGTAGGAAGGCTCAAACTGAAGAATAATCCATCCAGAAAATTGAACAACTTATCCCCAAAAATGAAAGAAAGCAGTCAGTGGGTGTATCAGGCAGATGCTGGCAGTCACTTGTGAAAGGCTATGTTCAGAGCTTGGAAATAGGGACCGCTCCAGTGAGTGACCTGAGAAACTGATAAGACATGAGTGATGCCTCTCTCTGCTTCTCGACTTCTGGCTGGGAAGGTCAAAGCCCGCTCCTGGCCAAGATGAATTTTCTCTTGGGTAATTTTCCTGCAGCCCACAAGCCTAAAGCAATTTTTCCCAATGGAGAAAGAGTTGCACAGCCCCAAAGGACCAACAACATTTCAAGAATTTATGGGATTTAAGTCACTTGCTTGGTCACAAATGGCCCAAGAATAGGAGCCTCTCCCCATCCTCCAAAGAGATTGTGGCACCAGAAGACCTGGGGAGATGCTGCCACAAGCAAAGGGAAGAAGATGGGAACTGAAAGGCAGATTGCTCTTGATTCCACATCCTTCATGTGTGGACTCTGATGTTTTTCTCAGTGTTCTCAGTGAAATGAGATGAGAAATAATCCTTTCTCACCTCCCTTCTCTGAAGATGTGAACTGGTTAACTTCTGACAGGGGTTTTCTGTGTTAGCCCTTTGTACAGGTTCTAATAGGGAACACCAAAACCTAACATCAGCAGCACATTTAGTACGTGTGGATTAGAAGTTGTGCATTACAGAGTGGTAACTAATAATCAATTTTCAGCAGACAGGAGCTTGTCAGGTGGAAAGAGGGTGGGCAGAAAATACTGGCTATAGACAAAGCCCAATACTCACATTAGGTTTTGAACATACGGAAAGATGGATTCAAGGAAACGCTCAGGAGAGTTTGACTTTTACAAAAATTTAAACAAGGTTTTACTAGTTTAAAATAGTGATAATGACCACTGTAGAAATACACAAGTCCAGCAATTAATCTGAAAAGGCAACCTGGAAAAGAGTCTGAGACAAAAGGTCTTCATTAAATGAATCCTTACAGGTGAGCAAATAGTTCTAACAAAGTGTTTCATGGACAAATGGTTCTATTTGCAGAGTCTTAGAAAAAAAATGGCAACACACATTTGTTCAAAGTGGCTCCTGTTAGGGATAAGCATGTGTCTGACTTCAGATGCTTCCCTCTGAAAGCTCTACTGACTGTCAGGAGGCTAATTTAGGCGATAACATGTAGATAATAAAACTTGGACGCATAAATATGTTTCTCCCTTCCTTGTCTCTTATGTGGGTAAGAGTCCTGATGCTCAGATGTGACTTTGCTCTGATTGAAGCCTTCTGCATGGTGAAAATTTTTGAGCAGAATTAATATTTCTCAAGCTGTAATTCAGTCATGTCCAGTTCACTGCAGGCAGTCATTCAAACGCAGAGGCAGGTATCCAGGTGAATTGGAAAGGACAGGCTTCATAGCATGCTAGGAATTAATTTGTGTTTCTGGTACTCCGGCTGCATGGATGACATTTGTGAGGTATTTCAGGTGGTGGGCAGGGTAACCACCCAGCGGGCAGCGGTCACGGTACTGCAGGACTGCAGCTCTAGCCCAGCTGTGCCAAGGCACGTTCTGTCCCAACCCTAGGGACCTACAGCCTGCTCAGATCAGCACCCACCTTAAGTGTATTGCAACCGACAGGAAGAAGGAAAAAGGTATGCATTTGATTAGCCACAGAATAAATCATATCACTAAGCAGAAAGGTATTTGAAATAAACAGTAACAAGTCTGTAAAAATGCTAGAATTCAAATATTTACTGCTACTTAAATATTAAGGCTTTTAATTCACTAATCTGAGATTAATCCACCATGTAAAAATAGATATTTGTTTAAATAAATTGACTGCACTGCTAGTTAGAGATAGCGATTTCCATTGTTCAAAAGGTCTGCTTTATTTTGATCTTTTTTAGGAGTTAATCCTCATAATCCTGTATGAAGTTGACTATAATATGTGTTCTCCCTTAGAGCTCTTTGCATACAGCAGCGATCCTAGTTTCTGCTACTGTGGAGTTTAGGTTTTCAGGAGGAAACTGGGAAGCAGTTATGAAGATGTTAACTGCAGCGATAACCAGAATGCATTCAGCCACAACACTGTTAGCAGATGAATAACTGCGAGGAAGACTCTAAGCACTGATTAGAGCTTTCGATCCCAGCAAAATCAGTATTTTTCTTGCAGCTGTGTGTGCACTCACGGTATATTCCAGTGCTTTCAACTTAAGCCACCGTATGTGGAAGTTCAGTCTTTTTTCCCAGCATTATTATTCTGTGTATGAAAGCTCTACATATGATGTTTTCTGCTTATCTATTTTTATTGCATCTTTCTTAGCAATAAAGCCTCTTTGAGCTGTGTTTTACACCTCAGAACAAGTCCATTGGCCAGATGGTTGCTCTAACAAATGGGGAGAAATGTCAGAAGCACTTTTGCATACCTGGGCAGTGAGGCGCACCAGTCCTGCTCCTCGCTGCCAGTGCCGGCCATGGCACGCCAGGGCTGAGCCCACCTTGCTTTCTCCGCACAAGGGCAATAGGCGCAGGGACAAAGACAACCCCTCCAGGGACAATCACTGCCCTGGAGAGAGGCTGCTTTGAATGGGAAACTCATAGTTGGCTTTCAAAATCATAACCATGCTTCATCTTACACTGATTATCAGCATTACATTATCTGCTTGACAGAGTATCATTTTATCTTATGGGTGATGATTCCTCACTGCTGCTTATGATTTTATACAAAATACATTCTGCTGTCAGGGAAGGCACCTTTTAAAGTCCAACTTCATGGCCTTGTTTTGTGGATGAGAAATGCCAAGTCAAATAGGCAGGATTGGTTGGCTAATGAGACTCTGGTGAAGTGCATCACAGTGAATCACAGATTAGCTAGCGATTATTGAAAATCCTGATAGTAACAAGCAACATTTTTTGCATTAGGAAGCTCTTCTGTTGTCTGTAGTTTCTCTGTCAATGCGATACCATCAAGTCAAAAGCAGATCTCTGGAAACCAGAGGCCTGAAGTAGGTGAGGGTGGTCATGGCTAAAAGAAATCATATTAATTCATTTTTTTAAATAATTCCCATGTTACAGCATGGCCCTACAGAAAGGGGAGAGGTGCTGTGGGAAGGAAGAGGGATCTGCTGGAATAATCTCTGGCTTTCTGCATGTGTGGACAGTTACCAGCACCTAAAGCAACCCAGGGGAGGAATGGGAAGAACTTGTTCAAAAGCCAAAAAAGCTCTCTGTTACCCCAGAGAATCACCGGGGCTCACGGGGGAAGAACAAAGCCCTGGAGAGCAGAAGCACAGGAGACGCTCACTCTCTGGGAAATTCTCTGTTGTGCCCAACCATCCTGGAAGCAGCTGGGGGGAGTGACAGATGGGACACAGGGACGTGAGGGCGCAGGCAGTGAGGCTGTGGAGGCCTCCTGAGCGCGGGGTAGCTGCAGCCCATGGGCACTACTCATGAAGCGTCCAAAAGGTCTCACCTTTTCAAGGGTAAAGTTAATACCTGAGATTAAACAAGCAGGCAGATTTCTCCCTCCAATGTAACTGCTGTAATAATTTATCTTTTTAAGATACTGTCATCTTTATTTAGCTTTTCTTGCGAGATACTTTTTATTGCTGTTTTGGCTGTACTTGGATCAACCTCTATATCCAGCAACAAAGAATTCAGTCTTTTTGGCAGTTATTTTTGACCTTTTCTTGAGCAATAGCTGATAGCTTTCCAGACTTTTTGTCTAATGGTAGAGGTTACACTAAGACTAAAATGTTCACCCGATTGCACTTGAACTTGTGGCTTACCCGGGTAGAAAAAAAGCTGCACTTTTGACATACAGCTGCTTCCAAAAACACTGAACAAGTGTGTGGGCTATAACTTCATATGCTATTAAGTTGTATTGCACAGAAATTTTCCTGCAATATTCCACACAGACTGAAAAACACCTTTGTAGTTTATGAATTGTTAATACCATAGCATGAATTTGTATAGGTGCAAAATTAGAAGTTATAGCCTGGGGAAAAAATCTTATTTATACAGTTAAGTTTGTTAAATTAAAAATGCAGCTAATGACTCACCTTTTACTCTCCAAATATATTAGATGTCTATATTTTTATGAATTCTGCAAAGTAATTGATAGGCTTTAGCATAACCCTGATGATACATGAAGGCACATTACATGAGCAAATGTTTTGGATGTGGTGAATCCACTGTTAATTATAGAAAGGCCTTCTTACAAATCTAGGATACCATCTGTCCTAAAACTATCCTTTAGCTAGCTCTCTGCCTGCATTCTGTGCAGCTGTACTTTGCCATTGCACTCAAATAAATAGGAGTATGCTACAGTACAAGTTAATGAATAAATGACGAATTACTAAAACTGCCTGACCAGATTATTCAATCTCTTCATCATGAGTCAGAAATTCTACTTATGTTTCTTCATCATCTGCGCTTACATGTGCATGCTCCCTCAAAGCATACTTTTTTATTGTCATTGTTATTATGCGTTTTAGTGGTTGGTTAGATTTGTCAGGTTTTTGCAAATTCAATGAAATGCCAGACAGAGAAAGCACATGAAACACAGTGTTGTTTCTACTGAAGAATTATTGTTATTTCCACATTTGACTTGTGCTGGTGTTGAGAGACAAGAGGGAGGGAAGAAAGTGTTCCTGATACTGCATACTAATGCTGTCAAACTGAATGCCAAAAATCCTTTTTATCTTGGACTCAACAATGTTTTTGGTTTTATTCCTGCCTTTGGACTGGAGGTTTTGTGAGTCTTTAGTTTAATGCTCTTCTGTTCAGGGACTGTATCTTATCCGCAGGACAAAGAACCACATCAGCCTTTGGTTTAGGTAAACAGTAATGGTAGGGATCTGTTCCTTGAGGAGGACGTTATGGAAATACCAGCTTGGAGTGGCATGGAGAGCCTGTTTTTTTTCACCCAGCTGCTCACTGTCATGATTCACCTCTCATGGCCGATTTATCTGAAATTTTCTGGCAGGTGCTTGGTGGGCACTATAGCATTCATGTTTAAAAAACCCTGCCTCATAACTAATTCTTTCTAGACCTTTAGTGATGCTTCTCCCCTCAACCCAAGGAGTAAATTTCTCTTCCATTCCTGTAACAAACCCTGGCTACTTTTTACATTAATGTTATTTACATTTTTTATGATTAGTAAGTGCAGAGGGTGCAAGGCCTGCTAATGGAATTGAGTGGCTCCTTTACCCAACCATCTTAGCAGGAAAAGGCTTTCAGGGCACTTGATATTGGCTAACTCCACTGGGGCCTTCTTCCAACTTGGGATGAGCCAGGAGTGTTGCACAGATGCATGTGTGAAGCTGTAGTGAGGGCCTGGCTGCGGCAGTGAGGGCCAGCATACCTTGTGGATCTGAGTGGGTGAGACAGAGCAGGTTGGGACAGATAGATTTGGGCATTTCTTCCAAATTGTTATATAAAATTCGGATATTTTTCAACAGTGGTTTAGAATCTATGGAGTCATCCACATTAGACAGCTAATAATCTCCATCCTGCGGGCATGATGGTGAAGCCCCTGTGATGAGGAGAACTAGCTCTTCCAAGTCTTAATTTCAGCCCCTTCATCTTATGCTCATCTTTTGTAACTTATGTAACGCTATCTAACCGCAGCATATATAAATCAGTTCTGTCCCAGGATTATCGTTTTCTCTGTTCTTTGACCCTCTGTAGATGAGAACCTTTGCAGACAGTCACACCTTCACTGGGGACAGACACACACTCACTGAAACTGCTACAAGCAGGAGTGGACCTATGCACCATGCTAGTCTCACGCTGGCTTCCCTTTTCCATGGTCATCAGACTAGTGCATTTTTATACCCTATTGAAATGCACAAAAATACACTGTCCAATTTGACAAAACTTCCAAGTAATTATAAAGTACTTTTTGCAATTTCCTATGTAATATCCTTTCAAAGTTGTCCTGTTTTCTTTCTCTTTGAATGCATATTCAGAGCAGACAGATTTGTAGGCACACAATGAGAAGCTGATTTTTAAAAGAGGTAAATAAATTGCACTGGCTGGAAAAGGGCTTCTTGCTGCTCTTTTATTATGATGTACACACAACTTGCTACAAATTCTTTACTTTGCATTTCTATCACAAAGATAAATGAAATTGTCAATCCTGTTCACATTTCCTTTTGATGGCTATATAAAAGTAATAGCCAGGGTGCCAAAAAAAGCTGTCATTAATTCTTCTATTTATTAAGGTGAAAGGAGGGCTATTTTGCAAATAAACAGAAATAAACAGACTGCAGTGAAATGTCTGCTCTTTTTCCAGAGGATATACCTTCTGCATGATTCCTAACTTTAGGATGACTCTGAGCAGCTCTTAAAATGGATAAAAAACTTCTTGATTTCAGATTTCTATAACTTTATCTCAGTATTACACCACTCCAACACTAAACAGGATAAGTGAAATGCTGCATGGTGATGCTGAATTTTAATCCAGGGAATGTGACCACACTTAAAAAAAAAAAAAAAAAAGAAAAATTGTGTATTTGTTGCACAGAGATGTCTAATATTAAAAAAATAATAATATCTCAGCACTGCTTTTTGTGTGTGTGTGTGTGTGTCCACAAACACATAGATACAGATATCAGGGTCATTTCTTCAAAACCACGTTGGGAAAAGATGCCCCTCATAAATAATTTTTATTGGGAGTAGTTTGGAGCAGAACAAGCCCTGAGTGCTGCCATGTAGCTGACACAGAGTCTACCAAAACTTACTCTTCCTTGGCAGCACACCAAAATGAGTTACAGCCCAGCAGGGCAGCAACGAGCTACCTCCAGTGCCAGGAAGGTGAAACAGAGAAAGATATATGCCATCACCGCTACTGCCAAAGATGAAAACACTAGTCACCTGTGGCTAGGGAAGGATGGGCACAAGTTGGAGGAGGAAGGGGAGGGCAGAAAGCCCTCTTGGGGAGGAAGGAGAAAGGGGAAAGCTTAACGTCAGGGAGGAGGGTCATGGAGACGTGAGAAGGCCACTGCACAGGCTAGCACAAGGCAGCCAGCCTTGAGACTTGCCCCCTGAGATGGTCACCAAGGCAAGGAGAACTGGGGCCCTCAACAAGGAACTAGAAGAATCAGATGATGGTTTTCACAGATCACCTCTGAAGCCTCTACAGATGGGGGTAAATCTGCCTGCAGAGAGGGGAAATTCTTATCGTCTCAGATGCTTACATGGACTTTGGTCCTTCACTTTTTTCACAGCACTGCTTTTTTTCCCTGTTGTTTTGTCTTTACTGGCAGAGGAATGGGATTTATTACATTCAGATTTTGAGAAAACAGCAGGCCTCAAGGGAGAAATAAAAGTTTGGAGACTCTGATAATTAAGATGGATAGATTTATATATTGTTTGAGGCTCACCAGCATTGTTGTCAGCTCTGGTGTGCTCTAACCTCCTGCCCTGCCTGGGAAGTGTTTGAGCAAAGAGTTCGTAAATGTTTAGGTGAGGAAGAAATCTGGTCCTCTATGGGACAGGGAAAGGGCAATATGTCCCTGAACTCCATGAGACAGAATTGAGTCTAAATTACCACACTGAAGTTGCCTTATTTGTCCTTCGTACGAGATGCAAAAGGTGTCAGGACAATTAATTCTGTCTTTTTTATTGTTTCAGTGTGGAGCTTAAAACCCCTGACCTTTTATCACATCTATTTAGCTGTATATCCATGGCTCAGGAGACAATTAAAAATGAGATGCATGTTCTGTGTTTGGCAGAAAAATGCAGTACTAATTCATTTTCTGGCTACAACAGTCCAGCTGTGTTTAGTTTTTCCTTCTTACAGTCACATCTAAATCTACCTCCCCTCTTCCATTGCATTTTATACAAATTTACATCTGTATGTTTACGTGTCTGTGTAAATCTTCAGAGTAATTTTTTTACTACACTTCTTATTAGCACAGAATATATAAGACATTCTCCAAAGGTTTGAGTTTTCAGAATATCAAACTTTTTTGCTTGTTTAGATTTGGTTCAGCCTCCTCTAAACATGATCATAAAGCATTAATTCCCAGACACTCGGTGGCCCACAAAGCATGATATCGACTCCGCTCCTAGTGCAGCCGTGTGTGATGTTATTCACAGCCAAAGTCCTGAGACATCTTTCTACTCCACTTTGAAGGAATCACTCTCTTTATCAGCAAAAAAACCAAGCAGCTTGTCTACTACAACATTCAGAAACCTCTCCTTCCATCTCTCTCCCTCCCTCAGTGGCAATATGAACATCAGAGATGGGAGAAAAATGATGCCGTGTTTCCCGAAGCAATTAATTTTACAATAGTTCAGCTTTAACACCTTTGGACATAAGCACAAATGGGAAGAAAAATTAAAGCCATGAAAACAACAGTAAACCACTAGCAAAAAAAGTGTTTCCTTATCATCAGCAAGCAAAGGATTTATCCTTTGGGAGATGTTTTAAAACCTTTTTTTTTTAAATCTACATAAACACTATTTCTGATTCCATGTGAAATTCCGATCCAGTTCCAAAGGTTTCAGGAAAACCAGGCAGGAAAGCTTGAGATCTTGTTTGAAAACAAGAGGTATCTGAAAGTACAGCCTTCCCTAATGAAGCCACAATTTAAATACCAAGTTTTACACAAGGCAGAAAGATAAAAACTCCAACCCACATCTTGTGTCAAACCCAGCTGTTTTTAAAGATTATCCCTCATTTTTTATTACTGTATGTTTTGACAGATCTTGTGCCAGCAGTGGATATGGTGACAAGTTAGCCCTCTACCAAGGGGTTACCTCCAACCAAGATACTGGCAGGCTGCACTTCTGGTATTTAGCAGTGTTATAAATCCATTTGTGAGTGAGGTACCCAGTTACAAGCTATTCCCCATGATGGGAGACCACACGAGCCAGTGGATCAGCACTGCTCAGCCTGCCGCACTGTTCACAGGACCATGCATTCCCTGATGCTTCCCGTTTTCTAGTAGCCGGGCTGGTATCTAACATGCGCACTGCCACAGCAACCGCCTCTCCCTTGAGGCGGGACCCCAGCGTGCCCTGTGCGCTGAGCTGCTCCATCGGAAAAGGGGCTGCTGTGCAGTGGGGTGCAGTGCTCAGGAGCAGCTCGTGTGGCACAGCCACAGCGCCGCAGGCCCTGACGTGCTGGCAACACCGCCTTTGCTGTCACACTGTGCAAGTGCTCTCCTGTATTGAGAGAGAAGACCCTTGGTAGATCTGATTAGCCTGCACTCTCTCCAAAGTGGGGACACCTTTCTGTCTGTTCGCTCAGCCCTTCATTAAAAGAGACTTTGACCGTTGTAAAAATGACAATATGGGAGAACTGAGGCCCTGAAGCTTTCCCAGCTAGATTGCTTTTTCTCCTGGTTTTTTTTTTTTTTCTTTTCTTTCAGTTTTGGATTTTTTTTCCCATGACACTTAAAAATGGTATAAATATTATGGGCTAGATGCTTGTCTCCCAAACTTGTAATAGTACTGAAGCAGCAAAGGTATCTGTGTTTAAAAACACAGGACGTTCACTAGCTACCTGGCTGAATATTCTTTGCTATGCAAAGCTCTGCAATATTTTCAGTAGTGCCTTACAATGTCAGCTTTCAGAGTATGATAAGGTATCTCCCCAGTTTCATATTGCATCAAGTAGAAATCCAGCATACAAATGACTAGTTCAGGAATATTTTACACAAAATTATTGAAATTTTTAAGCTGTTTCTGCTTTTACACAGGAAGTGGAATAGATTATATGGTATTAAAGCATTGTTAGGAAAGTTTTTACTTTTTGGAAAGATCACTTAAATAAGGAATGTTATATTTATGAACTATTATATATTTGTCCTCCTGTACATTCCCCTCCATCACCCCAAATAAAGGACTGTATGTCAGAACAGTCAGCAAAAATCAGGTCTGTTTGGTAATAGGCCTATATTCAGACCATGCAACTACCAGCCCGTAGGAGATACCTCATTTTACAAGAATATCACTCTCTTGCCTGCAGAGTGGCTCTGTACCTGATGTTCAGTCATTATGTTCATTAGTGGGGAAAAATCCTTCAGGAAAATCATTCTGTTTAAAAGCCATATGCAATTGTGTGGCTAAAAAGCACAAATGCCTTTAATTATATTAACCATGCTTGCAAATTAAAGGCACCCATTTGCATCTGTGTAAATCGGGTATTAGACCTGAAGTCAGTATTCATTTGTGTACATCTAGTTAAAAAATAAAGGAGTAAAACACACACAAGCATAATGTGTAGAGTTTGTGATGGATTGGAATGATATCAAAGGGTGTCAGATCGGTAAATTAGTGATACCACACCGACAGAAAATCATGGTTGCTAGATGATGGCAAGAGAAGCAGGGAAATTTGCTTCTGCATTTAGAGACTTTTCTCCACAAAAGCGATGTGAATATTGTCACTCATCCTTCACTTTAATAAATCTGCAGGATGAGGCTTAGGAATATCTTAAAAGTAATTGGAGTACAAAGGTGGCATCTTCTCCTAGATGTGAAAATATCTCACGAGAGCTTCTACTAGTAGGCATCAATATGATCATTAAACTTTCTCCTCCAGATCAGGCTTCAGATTCTGGTAGAGAGCTACACTCACTGATTTTAGATCCAAAATTCAAATTTAGATTACAAGAGTTTAAATATCTATAAGGAACATCTGGAAGTCCTTTCTCAGACACTGAATAAGCAAAGGCTTCAGGACTGGGTTCTTTGTTCGTGTGATTTGGTTAAAATATACAACAGCATCAGTGTCAAACAAATGGATGCACTTGAAAGAGCTACAAGGAATTACAAAAGACTCTGCTCTCAGCTGTTCGATGCTTCATGCTCCCCCCTCTTGCTGATGCTGCTGCTATAAACAAACAAGCAAACCAACAAGTCCCAGAGCTGCGCAGACAATGTTGGAGACATCATTAGCCATGGCTGGGGAATAAACCAAGACGTCCTGACACTGGAAAGCAACATGCGTGTTGAGTCACTGTTCAAACCTGTTCACTTCAGCCATTTTGCAAGGCAAGGCAGCAAGGAGTGTATAAGCAAAATGAACTGATCTCAGTTAGGATACTTTTCAGGCCTGTCGTGAAATTAGTAACAGTGCAATAAAATCCTTGTAGTTTAACAGTGGAAAACCAGACAGTTTATAGGAGAAAATAAACTTTACAATTCAAAACGCACTCTACAAACATTGGGTCAATTCCTGCTGTCCTGATTTACGCAAACACTCAGGCCTTAGCTAATCCGTAGAGTAGCCCTGTCGATAGCCAGGACAAGTGCACTGGTGCCAGTCACAGTTATTTCAGCTTTACCTGTTCCCTTTTGAGGACTGTACTGGGAAGCTCCGTTAAGGGCTTATGGTCCCAGTGCAGAAAATGCCTAAGCACGGGGAGTAGAGAGTTTCATCCAGTGGGGAATAAAACCCTGACCCTGTGTATTTTAGCAATCAGTAACTTTGTCATATTTGTTCAGTTTGTATTTTGTAATGGTCATACACCTGACATTAAAGTACATTTCGTTAATGGATCTGTGCCAAAGAGTACAGGAATATAAATAATTCTTACAAGGAAAACTACTAAAAATAGTGCTACTTATTCTAAGAGATGCAAAGAGATATTACTAATTAAGGGTCATTGCTTCCTCTCCCACTGGGACTATTTCTGTGCTTGGTGCATCAGTAGGGCAGCCTGGGCTGGAGAAGACAGAGCTTGGACTGATGACAGAAGTTAGGGGAGAACATTCTATACTGAAATGAGACCTGGAGTTGTTATGCTTGAAAAACAAGGAGATTTTACTCTCCCTATATATATTTTTTTAAAAATCTGCCTAAAAGAAAATCTAGCTTTATCTGGTGTTAGGCCAATTAGTACTAGTGCCTGTGGAACCTATTAGCAGCATCAACAGCAGATATGGTCAAAAAATAAAGCTGGTAATTTCTGTAGTCTCATCTTAATTGCAGTTTTAAATCTAACACTGTTTTTTGCTCATTAAAATAATGCTAGAAAGAAAAGCTCTGGGTTTTTGGGGTTAAAAAAACCTTTAATTTTCTATGTTCTTTTCAAAAGCTATGGTAATTATTTTTATAGTGACAAGAGGATTATTTGACTTAATTTAATCTAGAAGATTAAGCTCAGAAAAAAAAAATCCCTGTAACATATGCAAGTAGAAAAGAATCTTAACTTTTTCCTATATCATCAGAAGGACTTCCCCATCCTTCTGTGAGGCAATCCTGCCATGGGGTGTGCAGTGAGATTTAACCTGGAGCTAAAACCACATGGTTCCTGGAAGCTCGTGTGCTTGAAGTAGCACTTGGAGAAGAACTACTGTGCTGGAGAAGTGACCAGGCCACTTCCTCAAGGATCCCTTTTTCCCCATGGTGCAGCAAGGTTGTGACAGGAGAAAAGGTAAAAAGAGAAGAAAGAGAGCAATTCTGTAAGAGAGAGAGGATAAATGATGCAACCAGTTACTCCTTTTGTCCTGCACCAAGCCTGTCTCCATTCCCTCTCCACACCAGTTACAGAGTAAGTCACTTTTCTCATTTTCATCAGCAGAACCCATTTTACTGTCTCCATACACCAGCGATGACATGGACTGAGGGACAGAGTGTGTCTCAGCTCTGACAGGTTTGAAGAAGAGACAGGACATGCTTTGTTTTCAGGAACAGTTAACATTACTCACCAGAAGGACAAGAAGAAAGTAATTAAACTGTGTATCAGTCCTTGCTGCAAAAGGTGTTTCATTAGCAAAGCTTCAGCCATGAAGAGAGCCATGCTGAAGGAGCCTTGAGCATGCATCTGTCTGGGCACACATGTTAATCTTCCTTATCATGTGCTGGGAAATGTGGGGCATTCCTGGAACAGGCTGGTATCACTGCCACAACCAAGTGTCAAACATCTGCATCTGAGCCCCCACACCAACTCACAGCTCTAGAAATTCCATTTTTTTCCCCAAATAGTTCTACACTGGAAAGTCTCTAGGTTTTCTTCTTTCCAATCCAATTTCTAGAAATTCTTTTAAATTAAGTTTAGCTGTGAACTAATGGAAATAAATTAACTATGAAGTATATCATGGTGGTCCTGGTCTTGCAGTCTGCAGCGCGCTGATAAATGATCAGCATCATAAAATAGCTGTTAATAGATTTTAAAGCCAGAGGGGAAAATTATGATCATCTAATTCTGACCTCCAGCACAGTGCTGGTGACTGGACACCCCCCTGTAACTCCTGTGTCAGGGCCACTGCTGCTCACTGAGTCGCAGGACATTTTTCAGCTAGACAAGCCCACCAGCCCTTTTACAAGGAGTGAGACAGATCCTCACCTGGTAAAAATAGGCATGGTCGCAGCACCATGTTACACCACACGCGAATCTGGTCTGCTACTTCCTTTTTTTATGGTGCCATGAATCCTATTCTCTTTACTGATGCAGTGTTCTCATTCTTTCTCTGCATGGTCCATCTCTCCTAAGCTTTTCTATTTTCCATCCCAGCAAGCTGTCCAACTATCAGTTTTCCCCATCCTCTCTGCAAACTGCCACCAGGCCCTTCCCCTTTTGTGGTCACATTATCTTCTGTGCTGGCTTGACCAAATCTACTTGTTGGCTCTGCTTTTTAGGAACAGATGCCAGTATCTTGCTTGTGACAGCACGATCTACAGAAGGGTCTCTGCTGACTTTCATTTTAGCTACTTTCGCAGACTCTTGCCTCCTGGAGGTCACCAATGAGAAAAACAAGCCCCAGGTGAGCAGATATTTACCTGTAGCTCCACAAGCAGGTAAGGACCACCCACTTGGGAAATACTTCACCACTTATAAGTAAATCATGAAGAGAGAAAAGGGATAAATGAGTTAACTGATCCTCTATCAATCACTTCGCTATGTTTACTTTTAGAACTGTGAACACTATAACTCTTAGTTTTCAAGGTTTGTGCTCTAATCAGTTACTTCAAAAAGAGAAACAAAAAATTTTCTTCAGGTAGGTCACTATATTTTCCTGCCTATATTTCCACATTCAGGAGAAATTCCACAAAGTACAGTCCATGGCTGGCAGTGCTGCTCATTACTGTTCAGAACTGCTACACTGTTCTCCTCCGACTTAAAAAGTTATAATGCCCCATGGGGTTTTAAAGTTAATTTTATTACTAGAAAAAGTCCCAAATGGAGTTTGAGTCCCGAGCACTTGCCAGTTTTGATTTGCTCAACACCATTCTTTAACTTCACATATGTGCAGGGCCGTTTCACCCTGATGGGGCAATGTTTGCCAGCCCACACTATCTACCACTCCTATTAAAGAAATATATAGATAAGTAAATAAATATATAGATAAGTAAATAAATAAAGCAGTTGTACAGGCAGAAGAATATTCGGTCTTGTTCAAAACCAGCCATATTTATGACCTGACAGACAGTGGCAGGAGAAAGACTAGAGCAGGCTCCACTGGCTCTCCACAGGAGCTCTTCCCAGACCCCAGGGGATTACTGAAGAAGAAGCAATTGCTGAAAAATCAGCTGAAAGGCTCTTGGAAATACTTGCAGTATTTTCTTAGTGACATGGGTTCCTGCACAAACACTAGTGTATGAAGCAAAGGTATGTTATGCTTCTGCTGGCTTACTCTAATCAAAAAGTGGGGTGACCTGAATTGATTCTTGAATGTGGCTTTCCTGGTTAGCACTGTATAATGCCCATTACAGCACTGTCAAGCCTTGAGGTGATGAGGCCATAAAGCACACTTCGATCCTGAAGAGCAAAATAAATTACTTGGCTTGGGCAGATGGAAAAGGACACTTCTTTTCACTGCTATCTAGCAAACCAGGAGCAGAGTTTAGTCCAGTGAGATCAAAAATAGCCCAATAAAACCTACAGTCTGCAGCAGTACAGATGGCTTGTACCATCTCCTAAGCCATTTACTTTTAGAAGCTGAAAAATGGCAGCGCTGGAATTTTAGGTGAACATTTCACTCCAGGTGATCATCGTACTGAGTAGTGTTAACTCAGGCTCTCATCTTAAAACTGTACTCCCAGCATTTAACACCTCACTCTCCTGCCTCATTCTCTCCCCAAAAAGACTTTAAAACCAAGCCAAGGTTTCAGCATCCAGTGCAGGATCACTAACTTTAGGGACTCGTTTATAAATCTTACAGTATATCATCGCTGCCCACAGAAGCAGTTGCTGATTATCGCTTTCACAAATATTTACTGCTTTCTAATTCTTGAATAGAATATATTATGAAAATCTCCATATGCCCAGGCACAGGTTGACTTATCAGGTGGAAGACGACAACTCTATTCTGGATTCACACTGCTGAGAGAACACTTACTGTATTGAATTCATACCTCATTTAAAATTGCCTCTACAGATAATAAATCCAAATGTTCCTTTGATAATTATTCTGTACTAAAATTAATGCCAAATAATGTGCAAGCAAGCAGGCAGGCCTTTATGGGTATGATTACAGCATTTACTCCTCTTTGGGAACTGCTGGAACTGTCTACATAAATAATACCATGCCATTATCCTTAAAGCAGCACATTTGTTTTACAATGAACCCTTGCAGGAAGAACTTTCACGTATATACTATTGAAGATTTCTGTGCACCTTAATCATCTATCATATCCTTTAAGAAAAGATCTCGTAGAAGAGAACTCTTCCCCCCCCCAACTACTGCTTGACATAAAACCATAATGGTTGTTAGACATATTGGAAACCCTCCCATCCTTCTAAAAGACAATTTCTCTTCTTTTTTCATTCTACTTGGATGCTTCTGTAGAGAAAGAAACTTCTACTGTGCTTTGTCTGAATTTCAGAGAAGAACATATGTTGTAAATGATGGTGAACTGCCAGAGTTTCAGACAGAGTTTCAGCCTGACGTGTCTTAGTCATTCATTGCCATCCTGCTGTGCTGCAGCCTCTTCTTAATTCTGTCCCATCTTTTTGCTGGGGCACTTGCACTAGCATGGTGATGTGCTGCCTGCCTGGGGCACTGCACATCGTGCATTTGGCTCCTGAACTTTGTGTGAAATCTATCAGACAGTCGAAACAAATCCTGTGCCCAGTGAACACAGTTGACAAACTGTAACCTCATCCTATTTGTTGCTGTCAATGAATTCTAAGTCAAAAGCCATATTTTCTGCTAAAGTCAAACCAGATGAGCACTAGGGACTGTGAAATAACAGCTTCATTACAAAAAGGAGGGGCCTATGCAGCACCAAGTCCAAAAGCATAGAATTACTGAGCTGCTCCTGACTAACACTGGCATCAGAAAACCAAAAAAACATGGTTGAGAAAAAATGAGAGTTCTGTTGAAGACTGCTACTGAGTAGCAATTACACTCTAATCAGAAACTTTAAGAGGAAAAGCAGGAGTAACTCAATTCAGAGGCCTTTTACTGTCAATTACGCTAGACCTTTTCTTATTCACTTTGCTGCGTGGCTACTGAGTGATTGCTGATGGAGTGAAATCACAAGTGCTGCATGCCATTACAGCTGCAGCTCTCCCAGTCTCACCCACTGGACGGTTCTTACGAGTCAAAATCTGATGTGATAAATTATGAAACAAGGACTCCAACATTCAGACTGCATTATGAGTGGATTTATATTCTTGGGTCCTTTCTTCCATACACAGACAAGTTGAAAGATACAGGCTTAGTTATGTACATTGTGTCTATTTGTCCTGCTAGATCTTTGCTGGGAGGTGGGCTCCTCAGCAGGTGAGGTGCCACTGCCTTCCTCTGATACGTTCTTGTGCACTGTTCTCTGAAATACTGGGCTCATCTCTGCTTTGCAATGGAGAAAGAAGATTCAAAACCTAGGAAAACTCATCGTGCACAAGAGCATTACAGCCTGGCCTTGTCTCTAGTTACCTCCTGCTTTGGGCAGTGTTGGACTGGTTGATAACTCCATCATGTAACTGAGACCTGATGTGTCGATCAGTGCAGAAATACCAGTAACATTTCTAACGCTGGGCAGGGCAGATAAGCCTCCTCCCCCTTGAAGTGCTCAACCCCAAAGATAATAAGGCAACTCTGTGGTAGATGCTGAGAACAGCTTTGTTATTCACTCTTTAGATTTTTTTTTAAGTACTTTGTTGATGCCTCTCTCCCTTATTTTTCCTCCACAACGTACATTTGGGTTTCTAGATTTTAGAACTCTTGTGAATGGGAACCTTCATTTTTCTTACAGGGGTAGTAAAGGGTGAGAGTTGTTGCAAAGGTCGGATCTTTCTGCCCTGATGGTAATATGGGTTCTCTGAACATTTTTTCTTTTCGAATAGAGTGTGTCCAGCCTGTAACAGAGGCAGGGGATGAGCCAGCACATGCTCCGGAGACATAACATAGTATCATTTTTATTTATGGTTGGAAATTTTCTAATTCCTGAGGGTGGCAATTGATTTGGTAAGCATTTCCACTTTCCAATTAAAGAAGTAGCCAGGGGCTTTTGTTGGCCTGGTGATACCACTAGCAACTGGAGCCTAAACCCTTCTTGTCTCAATTATGCTAAACTTAAATTGTCACCATTCACCTTTGATAAATGTGCAGTGACCCTAAGTGACCTGTACTGGGACTGGCGACTCAGACTGGAGATAGGGCAGGAGGGTTCCCTGGGAAAGCTGGAGTGGTGAAAGGCAGCAAAAGAGGTTGCATCTCCCGTGGCACCCATTTGCACTGCAGTAGGTGCTCTTGGATCACAAGACACTGCAAATTCCTTGTCCCCACTTCTGCCACCCCCATGTTGAGCTGGATGTTGCATATGCCATGGAGGAACCAAACCAAACCTTCACCGTTGCTGGGAACAGCAGAATGCAAGAGCAGCCAGGTGCTGTGCAAAGGCAGGGGATGGCAGATGCTCCCCTCTGTGCCACCACTACAGCTAGCAACAAGCCAAAAGCCCTAGAGAAGAGTGAGACATGGTTATAGTAAGTTAAACTGGACCTGAAGAGGGTTTTTTGAAGTTCTTATACAAAAGGCAACACACGGAGGGACCATCTCTCCTCAGAATGAGAAATACGGATACTGCTGTAGTTTGGAAAAAGCAAATGGGAACTGCTGGGATGAGAAGGTGAAATATAGCATGTTGGTGCTGCGACTGAAAATAGGAGACTTGAAATCCAAGAGGAAATAGTTGATTTTATGTTGTGAAGCCTGAAGGAAATGGACAGCAACTGCACCAACTCAATCCAATTAGGAAAAAAGATTTAATTTAATTACTTTCCACAGATCTTGGTCTCTGAGAACCTGTCAAATGCAGAGATAGAAAAGATAAAGGGCTGCTTTAGGGGTCAACATTTTCAGCAAAAGGCATCTAAAGGAAGTTAAGTTGAACAATATAGGAAAATCCATGCAGAAGAAGATATATTTCTCTTCCAAGTTTACCTACTCTTAAGTGAAGTATTTGCCAACTTTTTTCAATTAGTTTTCTCAGCTGAAAGAACTCTGAAATTGTGAAGCCTTACAAAGACACATGATTAAATTGACTTAGACAGGTGAGGTTCAGAGCTCGCTAAAAGGTCATACAATTTAAACTGACAGGTATCACAGAAGACAACCTGACTAGTCCAATATATTTCCCCTGCTAGAAAAGCCAAGGACTTGCAGGCAACAGATTATCATGGATGCTGCTACCAAAAGTTATTTAACCTAGACAGTAAATAAAAGTTCTGGCTGTAGAGAGCAAATGACACCAGAGCTGGCTGCTGAGCCTACCACTGCCTACGTAATGGGAAATCATTCTGTATTTTCTGTCCTGGTGTTCTTAAGCCCCTTGCAGACTGTCTAATGCCATGAACACCATACGCCTGCCACACTGATTTCGGATGCACTGCAGTTACCTGAAGTGAAAGTTACAGAAGACAGCCCAGTCTGGCCCAGGTTCTGCTTCTCTTGCCAATGTTCATACCCCGATAATGAGAACAGACTCAAACCAGCCAGTTCGTTCCCTTCAACATGGACACTGACTAATTTCAAAGAGATTTTCTCTCTCTCTGTGAGGCTGAACTTCAGTAACTGTATGAAGATACAGGTCATAAAGACACTTGAAAATATTGAAAAGAATTTTAGACTGTTTTGCTGTCCTGCTTGGACAGAGATGTATAGCAGCCTCATTAGGCATAAAATTTAATGCTCAGTGAGGATACAGGCAAGAGAACCAAAACCATCCAAGGTTTCTTTAAAAACCCTTATTTAGTAATATACCATTCTTTGTAAAAGATGGAGAGACTTTCATTTTCTCTCAGGACAGGGATACAGCTGTAACCTTGGCAAAAGGACCAAGGAGAGAGATGGGCAACTTTGCACAGCCAGGATTCCTTGGTGGAACAACAGCCCAACATCTCCCAACAATGTGAGCTTCAAAACCCTCCAGAGATGCCCACAAAAGCGAAATAATTGGTGTGAAATATTCATGGAGATGCACAGCACCCTCCTCCTCACCTCAATGTGACTGAAGCAACAGCAGGAGTTTTTGAAGAGCAGACCTGGATAACCGAGAGCTGCTTCACAGTTCCTCAATTTTTGTATTTTGTGGACAAAATAACCACGTGGATCAAATATGCCTGCTTTTTCTGACTAGAATATGATTTTCATTAGGTGTTTTATTTATAGACAAATAATACACTTAGCCACTCTGGACCCTGAGTGGCAGACAAAATGTTCTTTCAGAGATGAGTCAGACTGCACTCCTTGTAGCGCTAAATTACAGAGGGATTTTCACTACACACTGATTCCAGCAATATGAAAGGTCAGTACACACATATCTTCAGGTGCGAATGTGAGATGAGGAAATGCTTAAGCTTTTATCTTGTTTCCAAGTGCTTTGGGTTAAGCCTCACAGCTTTGCTGAAAGCTTTACTGGCTTATATCAGCTGAATGATAGTGTTAAATCATAACTGTACTGATGTCCTGCACAGCACTGTTCGTGGCCAACTCGCCCCCATTGCCCACTTTTTATAAGAAGAGTACAAGGAGGTAATAGGATTGGAAAGAGGGACCCTATCATCTCCGCCTCCACTCGGTGAAACAGGAGCAACCATCCATGGAGGCTTAGTGTGCTAAGGCGCTTATGCCACTTTTGGAGGAGAGACATGGCAGACTGCTTGAAGAACTAACAGGAACAGAGGGGAAAGGAGAGAAAACTAAACTTAAAAAAGGCACTAAATGCTGCCAGAGAGACAAACAAACACAGAAGCAATTCCAGTGGCAAAGTTGTATGATGTAAGATTGCACACAAGCCACTGGAATTTGAAATAAATATGACCAAAGGATCTTAGCCCAACAGTGAGGGAAGGAGGAAGAGTGAAATGCACCTCACAGGGGAGCTTCATTGCATTTGTGCTAGTTTGCTGCTGAGATGCAGGATGCTTTCGGCCAGTAAATTTGTTTACTGTTCACATCATCAGTTGGGGAAAGTCATAGTTTTCTATCGTAGAGGGCTACCCCTCCACCTCATGCAGGCTGGCATAGTCAAAGCAAACCCAGAAGGAATAAGTTTGCCAGCCACCCCTGGATGTCATGAAGCCAAAAACTGGCTGTTCACTCTGCCCCCAAACATTCAGCGCTGCTGCATTTGTGGTTTGTTTCTGCACTGCTCCTTCAGGTTGTGACTGCCACCAGGTTTTGTGAAGCACAAGTTTAAGACAAAAAAAAAAGCTTTCCTAAACTTTTGGAAGAAGTGAAGCAGAAGAGTCATTTCTTTCCTGATTACAACAGCACTGGCATTCCCCACTGATCATGCTCACCCTCAGAGACCTTGCATTTCTATTATTAGCATCACTGGCTTTTTCATTGTATCTTTACATTTCAGTTCTAGGTTATACCATGGGACTACTCAAAATTTCTGCCTGCTTTCCATTTCATAAATAAACATGCATGGGAGCAAAATCCCCAAGCACTCTTTATATGCATAAAACTGATTCACCAACAAATAGCAATTTTGCTATGAAAACTGATATTTAGCTCTTTCTGACACCGCCTCTGTGCAAATGGACAGCAGTGACTTATTTTTTTGGGATGTTATTTCTCACCAATGTCATTTTCTGGTATAGCTTTCAGCAGCTCACTAAAAAGCGGAAAAACCTTCCTGATATTTGTTTTATAGTAATAATACAAGTGATTACACTTTCTAAACCCAAACAAGTGCTGAGAAATCCTCTACTTGTCTGAAATGAGTTTTTACTTGTAAGCCTTCCCCCCATCACCAGCTCCAGGACAAGAAGCAATGCAGATGACTTTCAAACAGTTCTCTGTTCTGACCAGTCAGTGCCAGCGCAGTCCCTTTGACTTGTGTTAAGCTGCTCCTATTTCTGCTGACATAGAAGAAAGGAGTTACATGTCAGATGATGGTTAGTTGTCTCTGCTATTCCCAGAGAGGTTTCTCTGCCAAAATTGGGGAACACCAAGAAACTCTTGCTAATGTAATGTCCACATGGGTTTTATCCAGCACAAAGAAAGCTGTGTCCTTTCTCTGTGCTAGCTTAAAATCTGCTGTTTGGCTGCCATAGCCCAGAGAAAATAAAAGGTCTGAAGACAAGAAGAGATCCAGTTGTTCACAGAATCATAAAATCATAGAATGTCTCAAGTTGGAAGGGACCCATAAGGATCATTAAGTAGAACTCCCTGCTCCTCATAGGACTACATAAAACTATATCATATGACTAACTGCTTGAACTCTGACAGGCTTGGTGCTGTGACCGCTTCCCCGGGCAACCTGTTCCAGCAACCAACCACCCTCTCAGTGAAGAACCTTTCCCTAATGTCCAATCTGAACTTCCCCTGATGCAGCTTCATTCCATTTCCACGTGTCCTATCACTAGTCACAGAATCACAGAATCACTAAGGTTGGAAAAGACCTGTAAGAACATCAAGTCCAACCATCAACCAACACCACCATGCCCATTACAACATGTCCCACAATGCCTCGTCCACACGTTCCTTGAACACCTCCAGTGAGGGTGACTCCACCACCTCCCTGGGCAGCTTATTCCAGTGTTTCACCATTCCCTGTAATGAAGTCATGGGCTATACTTGCATGCTGACTGTGGGAATAATCAACTTCCGCTACTGTCCCCCCTGCTGAAAAACCCCCACCCACTACAATACTGTTCAAAATACTTAAAGAGAAGCTCTAGGAAATACAGGCCTGAGCCTGTTTCCCAACACGTGGTGTGAGCCTCTGCTCAGTGGTGCAGCTCACACACTGAGGTGATGCTGGGCATCTTCCCAGCACTTCCCAGGCTGTCTGGCCATGCGAGGCACCGCAGGGACAGTGGAGAGGACTTCTGCTCCTGGGGATAGCTGCTCCCGGCAGCAGTAGCACTGAGAGCCTCCTGGCACAACCACGGAGTATTTAACACAATTCCCTTCCTCTCCCATTCTGCAGAAGGAGCAATGAAATCTGCAGTGTAATGTATTCAGCAAAGTTTGAATGATAAATGCTGATAGCATTTCCACTCACTGTTAATATTAAAAAGCTAGGGAAGACTCCCTCTCCTAAGGTGAACCAGTGCAAATCAGGAATATTTTAAATCAGAAGAGACTCAGGGCCAACTTGCAGTGAACTCTAAATTACACAGAATTGACACATGCTGAATTTATGGATTCCGTTTATCCCTGCACCGTCTGCAGGGTGAGGTGAGGTATGTAATGCCGTACCACACTTTGATTATAGCTGATTTCCTTTCTGGCAGGATCTGACAATCCTGGCCTTTTCCCATTTTGTGCATAGAGCTATTTCAAACCTTAAACAGAATAGAGCTCACAGCTGTCCTTGTAGCAACAGTATCTTTACAATATTGAGAAAAATAGAAGTTCAGTTTTGTTGTTTTTTTTTTTAATGATCAAAGTCAACATTTATCTTTGTATGGAAGTGGGTGTGTGGATGTACTAAAATTGTATTCACTTTACTGAACACAGCTTCTCAGACACTGCATGAAATAGGAGGTCTGTACAGAGTATGTGCACATTTTTTTCATCCTCTGCCATACAACCACTTTTTAAATTCTTCCAGTTTCCTATGCTTGAAATGTACCTGTGTATATAATATTTATAACAGACACATTTTTATCAGACAGAGTTAATTAGAATAAATTTCAAGGACACTGCTGAAATACGCCATGAAGAAGTTCATGTTGCAGTGGTGGTTTAGAAGGAATTCTGGTCTCAGGAACTCCAGCAAACCAGAGAAACTCCACAGCTCTCCAGTATTTCTGATTCAGACAGTGGCAATTAAAAGTGGAAGCCAAGCTGTTACCTCTAAATAGCTAAAGGGCTAGAAGAATGGGAGCTGCAGTGGTGTAGAAGTGGAGCAGAAGAAAGGAAAGCTGAGCATTAGCATTTGTCAAGTAAATTTTAGAGCATATAGAAATAACAGAGGTGACAGTGCTGACATTTTGCCTATCTGCAGAAAGCACAGAAACCTCCTCTATAAAGAACCCTGAGAAGGTGAGAAAGGGTGCAAGTGCAAGGTGTCATTTTGCCTTATATCCACGAGCCCTTAGACCACACTCATCAAGTTTAGCTTTTATACCCATTTTGGAGTCTGAGAAGAAAGGAGGCGGCTCCTTTACCCTCAGGGCTTATTATCAACACCAATGAGAAACTTTCTGCCCAGGGTTAACCCAGGCACTTGCTCAGAGAGGTTCACAGAGAGGCCAGGAGGATGCTGAGCTCCTGGGGGCTAAACAGAATTAAGTGTTTAGAACTGTCACTGTTTGGTCCTGGCTCCACAGTGGGACCTACACCCCTGATTAAGATGTACTTTGTTTCAGTAAGGTGAAAAATGAAATAGAAATGCCTCAACACAATACTGAAAGGAGCATGCTGAGCAGGGAGCTGGCTGTAGCAATTTAATGAGTTTAGCACAAGGTGGGATTAGAAATCCAATCCTTCTCAGGGCCAAGGAGTGTTTTTGGAGGATGCAGGAAGCTGTGGCTGGGATGGGCTGCCTGAAGTCCACCCCCAGTGCACAGGGGGACCCGTGTTTCCCTCAGGACGTAGCTGAGGTTGCTCTAAGGGGAACGGCATGCAGATGCCACCAAAGCAACAAAGCATCTGGCATTTCTCCAAAAGTCATCAAATTTCTGAGCAAGCTGCTCAGACTAACACAATACAGCCAAGCAAACCAGGCCTGAAGCCTTTGACATGATTTGCTGCATTCACCTTTAGATAATTGATCGGCCAATATTCACCATAAAACCTTTGGAGCCAATCATTCACACATGGGAAGAAAGAGACTGTGAAACTGCCACAATTTGGATCAGTTTCCAAAGACTAACTTCTGTCCAAGAGGAGTGAGCTTGAAGAGAGGAGATGGCATGAACCCTAAATCCAAACAGCCCTTCATGTCACAGATCCTCACGTCCCAACCCAAGAGGCCCAGGGCCAGAGACTGTTTCACCAGCAGCCCAGCTAATACAGGCCTGCTTTCTCCAGAGTTACCAGGCTGAATTTAAAATGTACTTTGATGACCTGGTCAAACTATTTTGTCTGAAGAAACACTATTTCCTCAGAGTTCAGCCATTAATCCAGTTAAGTGTAATTAAAGCATTTGCACAAGTCTGAACTAATTTCTCTGTTTACAGAACAGATTGGATAAATATCCCTGTGAGAGGCAGAAAATTCATTACAGCAACAGCTTAGGTCCCTGTATTTCTAAGCTGTCTTGATATGAGGAAATTACTTCAGTACTCTAACATAAATCTATCATTTCAGTAAGCTCTTAATGTAAAAGCACTGTGGAAATAATGTCAACAACCTTGTGATGACTAATAAATAGACTAATATACATCCAGCTGCACATAATAAACCTTTAGAGAGCCTAATGCCATCATAAACCACAAGAACAGGTATCACAAGATTACAACTGAGGTTTTATACACAGGCACCACACTTCACCCATATTAATATTTATTTTTCCCTTTACTTTCCCCAATTTGCTGCCCTTGCTGGTTCCAACACCAGCCCTCCGAGCTGGTGCCTCGCAGCCCTCCCAGCTCTCACCGACTGCTTCTCAGCATTGAACTTTCTCAGCAGCAAATCCTGAAGCTGCTGTGTTGCTGGATGAGGCTTTTTACTTGTACATTAGACAGAATTTTGACATGCTCGGTGTTTTGTGAGAACTGAAACTCCCAGGGCTCCGCTCAGCCAGCAGAGACAGAGAGGAGGTGACTGGGCTGGTATTGTTGTGCGGGTGTTTGCCCACTGAGAGCTGCAATGCCACCCAAACCTCACACCAGGCACCGAATGACTGTGAAACAGAAATGACATTTCAGTTCACTCTCCTGGTTCAAGACAGTTGTTTTAGGCTATCTCTATGCTAATTACATACAAGACAAAGACATTAGTTAAAAACTCAGCTGTGCAATTTTTATTCTCATACAGTAACAAGACTCTCAGTGTTTTGTCCCGTAACTAAACTTACAGTTCGGCGAAGAGTGTTAGTGTGATTAAAAAATAGCAAACTGATCTGTGCTACAAAACTGTGTAAGATGAGTTGCAAGCAGATACAACCATGTGGTGTAAATTTAAGGCCAGGAGGTACTAAAAGTGGAAGAACATCTCTCAGTACCAATCTCCTGAGCATCCAAAAGTGCACGTTTGAATTCAGCACAGCTGCAGCTTAGGGAATTAGAAAGGATACTGGCTGTCAATTCATATTTTTTAAATGACTATATTTTTTTCTTATAAACATCTGCTTGTAAATGGGTTTCATTATGGCACAGACTTTTGGATTGGAGAATATTCTCAAATTCTGTTTCCTTTCCAAGTTTCTGTTGGGTGTTAGCAAATCTGCGTAAGTTCCAACCTCCCAGGCAAAATCCATTTGAGTAACAATTTCTTCTGTCCTTGCTTTAAAAAAACTCAAATAAATACAGATACTGTTGCTGATCAGAAGCAAACACTTCTTTACTTGTATTCTTCATCTTTAGTCCCCAGGGTATTAAGATACATGGTAAAACAGAACATCTCTAGCTCTTCCTACCACTCCACACACTTCTCTTGTGCTTCCTCTTTCTACAGCTCCAGGTCTTGTCCCAGCTCCCACAGACTCCTGCACATGGGAGGTTATGGGAAAGGATCCTGCCTCCCAAAGCAGATGGCCCATCCTGCCATGCTTGCTGCTTCCCGAGATCCTCCTTTTCTTCCTGACATGGGATGGTATCCTAAAAGCCCAGCTAGTAACTGCTGGTGTTTGCAGGTTTGCACTTTCTGACATCCTATTTCTTGCCCAGTTGCACTGCTTGAGATGTGAGCTAGTAAATGAACACAGAGGAGTCCTTGTTAGAAGATGCTGTCTTGGAGGAGAATGATTTTGTAGTCTCCCAGCAGTCACATTACGCTGCTGCTCAAGCACCCTTGCAATTCCAAAGTTACTGTCTCTTTAGTTTGCATACAATAAAGGCATCAAGAAAACATACCACAGGCAGAGACAACCAGCCCTGGGAAGAGTATGGCAGCCCTTGGAGTAGCAATTGCACGACCCCTTTATTTCTCCATTTGGGTCCATGTATCAGTTCACCACAGGAATCCTGGAGAATTTTAAGTGGCCCTCGTTAATACACTGGAAGAGATAGGCTGATTACCTTGTGCTCATTAGAAGTGTATGAGGCTACCAGAGATAATTGGAGAGCTCAGTGAAATATTTCACTTTCTCAGGTTGCAGATACTGCAGTTCCTCCTTAGTTTACCCTGCTGTTGTCCATTGGCTCACTAACCAGGGGTTTGCAACCTGAAAGGACAGTGGATGAATTCCTAATAAAACAGGGCAATGTACTGCTTGTTGTTTCTGGTGTTTCAATACATTGTGCTATGCTAAGCAAACTTTCTGGTACTGTTTTGTCTGTGCAAAAGACAAGGCACTGTAAGTGAGGAAACCGACGTAAAAAAGAATGTGATTTGATGTCATGTCAACAGTGTAAAGATATTATAAAGGGCTTTGCAAACGTAAAGAAGAAAAGCACCCATTAAAACTGCTCTATTTCATACTTATATTCTGTCATTTCAGGCAGAAGAGCAGTGAAATGAATTAAGTGCGAACTAGTTTTGCATCAACATTCATCCACGAAATGCACCGACACATTCACACAGGTTCAAGTACGTAAAGAGAGTTCAATGTATTCACATTCACATCATTGTGAAACCAAAGGTAGGTTATCCTGAGCATCACTGCAAGGAGTACAGTGATAATGTATACTGCACCACTTGATAATAACATACTGCAACGTTTCTTCAAGGGAGGCAGTACAACCAGCTTGGTACTAGACAGCGAGGAATCGCCTACCCCGTTCACTGGTCTTCTAAGAGCGTCGTGGACACACATGCAGCTCACAGCCTCCCTGCCACAGAGCTGTGATATGAGAGTCTGTGAAGAACAATCTCACCAATTGATCGTCTACTTCTGAATGAAATACTAAAGTACCAATCATACTAAAGTACCAAAGGAGCTTGTGTAAAGCAGCCTTCTTCTGTGGACTTTCAACAGACACACTCCAATTTACACCATTCTCACCTTAAATACTGAAAGGTAAACATCTGCGTCTGATTTCAGTGCCACTGGTTCTGACTTACAGCAGATATTTGAACATAAACCCCAATCTTGATTACTTTCAAACTTTTGATATGGAAAGGTGGGGGGAGCTCTCAACTGAACTGAAAATCTTTCTAATTGGCCTGTGGCAACTGCTTTACAGCAGATAATCTTAAAAAAAACCCCTCTAGAAATGCAAGTACCACTTTGAAAAACCCTGTAGTTTCATGGCACAATTTAGTTCTAAATGATTATATAATTACATTTGTGAATGTAATCCTGTGGGGTATTATTCTAATTATAGACCACAATCCTTCTTAGCAGCTTTCAGAGAAATAATTTGTGTAATGAAATGAAGGTTTCCAGCTGCAGCAAACAAACCAATCTCAAACCTCTTTTGTAAATGACAGGATACCCTTAATGGTGTGATCAAACTTGGATCAATCCACTGACTCTGTATTTGCCTGGATTTGGGGGATTCCTTATTCCAGAGTAGAAAATAGCTGAGGGCAGCATGCTACTTGCAAAACCCACAGACGTTGTCTCAGATGATAAATAATGCAAAAAAAATTAAAACTGAGGCCACAGCTATTCCATCCAAGCGTGACAGCATCACCACTCCAAGTGCTGTTGTACACAGAGGCTGAAGACAAGGGACTCCCGGCCTTGTGGACATATCTATTCTGATGATCCAAAAGGAAATTTTGCTCAAAGAAGATTTTATCTATAAACACTGAGCTGCATCACAGAACAATGAATACAGTTGAAAAGCAAGCAAACACACAGTAACTCCAAATAGGTGCAGCAGCCTTCATCTGGCTAAACTGTGATCTTTGTAAACATGAAATGTTTCTGTAGACACTCCAATGCCACTTCATGATACTGGTATGTTATCTGTGCCTTAGGCTAAAATCTATTCACCCTCCCAAAAGCATTACCAGTTATTTGTTAACACAAACAGCACGAACAAGCAGCACTTTACTACCGCTTTCTTCCTGACAAGCCCTCCTTTAGGGTTATCTGCATGCCTCTTGCCATATGAGCCGCCTTGTTTGTCAGCTAGAAGTTTCCTGAGATTGTGTCCAGCTTCCCTTCTATTGCCCTTTTTGTAACATCTTTATGCAACCCTCCACCCAAGGTAACAAGGCAGATGATGCCAATGCAGAAGCACTGGAGCATCCTGTAAAGACAGAGGTTTACAGAAGCTAGAAATGAGATGGACCCATTAAGCCAGAAAATCTATCTTCCTACAGGAGTAGGATGTAGGTCTCTGATCAAGAGTTCACTGGGATATTAGGTAACATAGTTAGACTACCGAAAAAAGGTCAAGAAATAATTATTTAAAAACCAACAATTTCTCTAGATTATTTTGCTGGTTGAACAGTAAAACCCAGATTCTGAATTGGGCCAATTTTCTAATCTAGACAACAGGCAGAGATTTGTTCCAAGACTGCCAGTATTTCAGATAATCAACTTCTCAGTTGGATTTGCTTAAAAATGAATTCTCTCTAAATACACAGATATGTGAACATGAGCTTGTTCATTTCCACAGTAAAGAGCCAGTGTCCTCCTTGCTGTCCAAAACTGGAATTTGAAGTACTTCTTATAATGAGAATCAATAATCATTATTTCTGACACTAAAATAAATTTTGAAAAGTACACTGTGTTAGAGGACACGGTTACTCTAGTCAGAAGTCTGTGCACTGCCAACAGGACAAAAGCTCTATGTGCCAAAAACATCCATGTTACCTTGTTTCCAGACCACTCCTCAGGGGAGCACCATCCTTGGCCCATTTTCAGAGCTCTAATTCAATACGGAAACCAGAGAAACTCAAACTTGAGGCTGTTGAAAGATCCTTCTTGATGCACTGCACATACCTGTCCCCGCACACACATGACAAACATCTTCACACAATCTAGAACTGCATACACTCTTCTCTCCTTTACATTTCCTTTGGAAAAAGTACATTTTCTGTACAGACTAGAAGCAGAAGCAACTCTCGATAAAAGCACAGGCTATCTCCATGATGCAGAATTAAAGCAGGGCTTCAGAGTGGGCCCTGAGGAACAGTTCAACTTTCCCACCACTGTACTTGATGAGAGTCAGCAGCTGCTAAGCTGGTCTGCACTCAGGAGAGTAGCCCTAAAAGCACCAGTTTCAGGACAGGACAAGCAACAGGAGCTGTGAAAACTCTAAAATGCAATTTTACTCTCTCTTCCTAAAATACACTCCCTCCCTCAAATTTTGTTTCAGAATTAAAATCTGCATTCCCCTGGTTTCCCACCGGTCTTAAGCTTCAGTGTGCAGACATCATGTAAAGCATTAGTTTCAAGGGAGACCTAGTGAATTTTAAAGACCAACTTCCTCTACTGTATTATCTGACAGCATTTGGAAACAGTAGGCAGCCATATGAAAACGACAAATTGTAAGTGGGGTATTGTTGCAAGTGAGTACAATCACAGATGGCCAGATAAAAACAAAAGCAGGCCCACCGCTTGCTCTCCAGTGTGCTTTATACGAATACTCTGTGGGCACCCATCTTGGCAATTCTCAATTTGTTGTATGTGAACAGCAGCCCTGCAGTACAAGCACCCCTGCCTCCACTTCCTAGAGGGACAGCAGCTTGCAGTTGCTGCAAAATAGTGCAACCTAGTGAGCTAAATTACATGCTACATTGGGCTGACTGAGACAGCAATGCATGTCCCACTACACACAGCTTGCGTGGGGATGAGGGAAGGTGTCATCGCTTATCTGTTGCAATTGCTCCTTTTCAAAGACCTTTATTCTCATCTTTGATGCTCAGTCATTTCTCTCTCCCCTTTCCCAGCGATCATCCACAGTAGACAAGGTATGAAGTGTTATTTCTTATCATGTATATGTGTCAGGGAGGTTTGCAGCTGGAAGATGTGCTATTTGTCGGCCCATAAGGAAATAGCAGATGCTGGGGAAATACAGAAAATACCATCCTATTCGTTATTATGATTTTAAATACATAAGGTTCAATCAGACAATACAGGAAATCCCATATTAGTTTTGGTAATCCTAGCCCTAGCTTATGGGTTTTAGGAGAGCTCTCAGTCTGGACTTACACTCTGTGCTCCCCAGACCTATGCCTTCCTATAGCACTATAGACAAACATTGCAACTGGGCAGATAACAGGTATATCCCTACAGCACACTACACTGAGAAGAGATGAACAAGGAATGCTCAGAGGAACAGAGAAAACAGAGGCTGAACCTACTCAGCGTGTCCTGTATGTTTTGGGCTGAAGCTTACGCATTCGTGTGCTGGGAGACTGTTTAGTTAAGCCAGCTTGCATAAAATGACTTCTATTCTTACTCCTTGGTTCTTCCTTAAGCTTTTTTATTCTTACTTCCCTAAGCAACCAACCAGCAGATTATCAACCAGTTTGCTTTGGCTTAACGTTATCATAAATGTTGATTATTGGTGTTATCATTACGTAGGACTATGTATGCTTTGATCAGATATAAGACAAGAATACTCACACTAGAATCAACATGTGGGATGGCTGTGCCTGTACAGTCCAAGACAAAGGCAAATGACACAAGAAAATCTGAGAATGACTGGCGCCTACTGTAGATTTAGTCAAGCATGTTTACTGGGCCAAGGGAAGAAAGCAGATACGCCTATTTTATGTAGTTCTTCTTTTACAATAATAGTGTTTGTAGAATCGGTAGTCAGTTTGAATTGTATTCTGTAAATTGCATTATATATGTAAATTAATTCCTATTAATCTTTATAATGTTAAGCTACTGCTAAAAATGTTCATTTAAGAACTGCCTTTGTTCTTCTGTCTCCCTAATTTAAATTCCCTTCAGTCTCTTCTCCCTGTGTATTGAAGTACTTTATTAATTTTGTCACATTAATCTGATCAGCGCTAAACACACTACCATTTCTAAAGACCTAAAACATGAAGCTAAGCTATAGTGACATGCAAACAAAAAGCCTAATGTGCAACAGGCAAAGCAGCTCTTGTTGTGGCTGGCCTATGAGAAGGTGACAATCTCTGCCCTACTTCTGGCTGAGTCTACCCAGCTTCCGTGGCACTGCGGCCAGAAGCCAAGCAGAGCTGTAGCCCAAAACAGAGAGGGCAGGGGACATGAGGCAGGACACATAATTAAAACCTCATTAAAATAACAGGGGGGTTAAGTGTGTTGTCAGAAAGGAAGGGATAAATACTTGACAATGGCAAAACCACCAAGCTCTCTGTCATTCCACGTATTATTGAATAGAAGGCCTGAAGCAGAGGATTATCTCTGAATGTTGATTACCCAGACACTGTATGTCAGAACATAGTACCCAGGTCTATGGAACTGGCATTAATTCTGAAACAGGTAGGATGGAAACAGAGAAGCAACTATCAAATGGAATTGTCTTTCTCATTACAGGATGGACATGTTAATAAACTGAGGTCTTACGTCAGCAGAAAAGATAGGCCAAGAAATCAGGAATTCATGAGAATTCATGAAACAGTATGTACTTATAGGAACAAATTCCTGTTTTAAGATTAATTTCCATTCCCAAAGATGTGATATCCAGAAAACTGTTGCCCATTTAAACATATCAATACTTACCTAGAACTTTCTTTTTTTCTTTCATTTATGTCTACTAAATTCTTGCAAGATTTTAGCAAGTGTTTTGGCTAATATCTGATGAAAATGTAGACAATTCAATGTTCAGGTGATACTGAAATAGGGGTGTGCTATAAAACTTGCCTGGACCTCCAGACAGAAGCAACAGCAGGCACAAGCAGATTTCTCTGACCAAGCATATTTTCTTTCGTTATGTGATCGTTGATTAAGTTATGCCTAACAGGTAGAATGTGATTGATCTCATTGACTAATTAAAACCAGAAAGAACTATTTTTCATGAATAAACATGCAGAGTCTGAAAACTGAATTTGAAATCTTGCTTCATATACAATCTATAGTTTGACAGCTTTTTGCTTGCTGATAGTATTTATTAAATACTTTTGAAGGCAGAATAGATTAGGAAATTGTGGAACTGGTTCACAAACATTACATTAATCCCAAAGGAAATGAAACTTATAAAAACGATCACTATCCTCTACAAATTAGCTATTCTATGACAAAATTATTTTCTCCTTAATCACAGAACCAAATTCTTATCTTGAATACTTCCAGTTCATTAAAGGCTGTTAACATAATATGAGGAGGCAAGATGTGCCTTGTAGTAAGCACAGATATTAATTTAAATTCATTTTTCAATTCATTTTATTTTGAGGAATGAAAAAAGGAAAGAAAAGGAAACAGAAAGTGATGTGGCTCAATGACACTGATGTGCAGCAAAAATAAATAGGACATGAAAAACTAAAAGATAAACTGCAACAGTCCAGACTGCATACTCAATATTAAAGAATACACATATGCTCAGAATAAATTTTCAAAGCCTTGCACACACCACTTCATGATCTATGATTAATCATAGAAGAAACAGAAGACAGTCCTATACCAATTGCTTCTCTGAAAGCAAGATGTGTTGAACATACAGTTCACCTATATAGCCTATGCATAGTTTTGACACATTATCTAGATACTTGCTGCCTGTTGAAATACAAGAAGAAAAAAAAAGGACAGCAAGTGGTAAGGAATTCCCTTCCCCACCTCTGGATCTAAAAGATCAGGAAGATTTAGATTTCTTATACAATTTTATGCACAAAGCCATACTGACTTAAAAAACATGACTATATCACTCATACTTTCTGTGAGAGTTTTGTTAAACTAATTTAGAAAGGGTGTATTTTGTAAACTTTTATTCTTTGTTCAAAAAGCTTTCAAATCATGGAACATTTGAGAAAGAGAGGAAATTGGTTTGGATTAGTGGTTAAAGGCTTTGGCCACAGTCCCTAGTCATGTTGACTCCCTAACGGAGTGTGGTTATGGATGAGTGAAAGGCCCTGAATCATTATTTATTCTTGTCTATACTTAGGGGCTAACCAGGCAGAATCGTTCATTTGCACTGATTGCTTCACGTAGTGCTTGACAGAAGTTTAAATCTATGGTTTAGAAAAAGTTTCTGATGCATATGATGAGCACAGGGGTCACTAATCACTATTAAGCCTGGATCCAGAGCTGACGCAAGTACGGCACACACAGGGACTGGCACCATCCCCTTTGGGTTGGTCAGGGTACAAGAGAGCAAAGCGAAACATTTTTTGACAAGCTGCCAAACAACTTTTACTTTTGCTCACAGGGTGAAAGACATATGAAGCGCACTGACAGTAAAGAAAAACAAAACAACACTCGGATTTTGGCAAGGCACAAAGGAGGAAATGGACACCTGCACTGATTTTACAGAAGGATTTTTAATGGATCAAATCCAAAATACAGTACTTGCATGCTGCAGCAGAACCTCCATGAGAAGGGAGCGGTGGGACTGCATGGAAGGTTATACATTGCCAATGTTTCCTCAAAGCTGGTATCTGGTCACAGTCACTTGGGAAAATAGGGATGACACACTGTTTGCTAGTCTAATGAGATACCATGAGGGCAAATGTTATTGGCAAAACCACATCTATCCAGCCTTCCTGAGCAGCAATATTTCTGTTGCGAGCATTCGCCAGCACAACTTTTACTAGTAAGTAGGTGAGGTCCAGAAGACTGCAAATTGGCCTGGACCTTTCCTCTAACTTAAGAGGAAGGCCTGTCCTGTTCAGCTTGTACTGAAGCATCAGACTGGATAAGACCATACACACATGGAATTTGTTGTTTTAAATCTTTTTTTTCTGATCTGTCTTAATTTCTGAGTAAAAATCCTGTGTTTGAAACAGCTGTTGGTCAACACCACTGGGTATAAGCCTTCAAACAGGACACCTAGGTCATCTGTTTAAAACCTCCATTTGCTTTTCCTATGGTGCTGGATCGATTCATGGGAGCCAGGTAAAACTGTGCTGTGGTACTGAAGATGTGTTTCCTCAAAGTGAGTATCATCCTATCTGTAACCACTTCATAACCACATGAGTGTGAAACATTTTTCCATCATAATGCTTTGACTATTAATGAGATAATATTCTAGTAAGATAAATATGGGAAATAGCATCTAGCTTCAAACACTTGAAATAAGACTCACTACATGCCTCCTACAACCCAGAAGATATACATAAGCCCAATCCAAACTATGAGACTCTGCCAGGGATGCAAAAAATGGGGCAGTAGCAGCTTAAGTATTATTACAGATTTCTCAAAAGTGCACAGTGGGTTTCTGAGTGTTCAGTTTCCACAGAAACCAAGCTACAGATTTCTTGCCTTTTGTAAGTCTAAGTCCTATTAGAGACATAATATTATTGCAGCTTTACCTGTTTAGTGGAAACAAACATATTTTGTAAAGTTTGGAAAAGTTGAGCTCTGAAAACCTTAAAATAATTATCATTATCTCCATCCATTGTGGACTTATAAATATACAAACATAGGCACGAGTTTTGCAGCAGTTACTGGTACAATGCTAATGGTGATGATTCAAATTCTCTTCAATCTTCCAGTAAAACTGTAATCAAGGCACACTGGCCATAAAGGTTAAGTAAGTCTTGACAGAACTACAAAATATTTACAATCAAGGTCAATAACCTCAGAGATGCGGAAGCGTGAGAGGAAAGCCGTGTCTGCCTTCTGCAGCACAGAGGATTAAGATTCTGTCCAGCTCTTCACATATTTGATTGTTTGATTTATTTCCTAGGAGCCCTTTATTTCAGACAGTATTCTACTTCTTTATCTTTTTTGTGCACATTTTAACTTGTTTACTGATTTACTAAGCAACTTTATATTAGGTCCCACCCAAAGGACTGCTGAAACTGCTCTAAGTATTTACTTTCAATCAGACAGCTTTTCTCTTCCATTTGTTTTCCTGACATTATCGGTACCTTCATATGAAGGAAGCAGCTCCAGCAGTGCACCACTATCACAGTGGTTACATGTTTTAATCAGAAGGTAGGGGAAACAAATCTGAAAAAAATAATATAAATAGGATACGTGAACTTTATAACATGACTCTCTCACAGCTTTATGTCAAAGACATGACAGCTACTGCAATAGGAAAAGTTCCTACTCAGTGAATAATTGGAGAATGCTCTTCTGATGGTTTTTCAGAGTCAATTTACAGAATGCAGCTGTCTCCACTCAGATCAAAGTCCCTGTTAAAATGGCCAGATTTATCTTTCTGATAGGATCTGCTCTTCAGCTTCTACACTGAGGGGGCCTCTGTCCTCTCAGCCCCAGTGTGATCTGCCTCTCACAGCAATGGGAGAGGTCTGCATGGGAAAATGGCCTTTCAGTAAAAAAACAAAGTATCCCAGTAGTTACATATGAATATAATTTCTGATCCCACAGAGCTAAGCCTTGCAGAGTAACCTTCTCATTTGTTATAGTCACCAGCAATTTCAAAAACATATATGCTAATTTTCATTTTTAACTGAGCTAAAATAAATCTCTCTCTCTTTCAGTGGGTCTTGTCAATGAGAAGAACACATGTATGTAGGCTATAAGATGCTTAAGTTTATGTAGTACTTTCAGGGGTGAGAAAAAATGCTGAGAGTTCCCCTTCAGTGTATCCTACGGGACTTTGCAATTTATAGCAGCTTCTTCTCTGGGGAGGACTTTGCAGCAGACCCACATTGTCACTGCCCTCACTGAAGGCCAGTATAAAAATTCCTTTGATTTCATGAGCGAATTTCCAAGCTCTTTTCTGGTGAAATCAGCAAAGAGCCAAAGGCAAACACTAAACACCAAGTAAGCACCAAAGAACAGTACTAACTTTAAACCAGGTTTCCACTACCCCCAGACAACATTGGGAGTACAATGAGCTTAGCAACATATTAGGCGGTACACACAGACAGATTATTAAATGGTCATATTGGTTCTTCTGAAATAAAACTCTGATTCCAGCAAAGTCAGAACAGTACCTACGCTGCCCGACTCCAGGCTTGACTTGGCTGTTCCTGCTACTCCTAATTCAAACTATGAAGAACCTGACACAGATCTCAGAAGCAGTAAACCCCTGGCTCCTTCTCCCATTTAAAAAAAAAAAAAAGGGGGCAAAAAACCCCCAAAACTAACCAGTTCCCATGTTCCTGGATTTCTGTAGCTGATCTGTTGGTGACATTTTTCATCCTGACAGCACATTCAGGAAATGTGACAGATTTAGGCAACAACAGTCCTGCACTGAAAAATGTTCCTGCAAACTTTTCCCAGTTAAGCTGCAATGAATTTGCTTAGCAAAAAAACAAAAGGTTTTTCCTCAGCTTAGCTTCCAGTTACTTTGATACATGATGTTTCAAGTAGTCTTAAAAAATGGACCCGGCATGAGTTTTGTATTAGTTTTTAAAGCTCAGATCATCATTCAAGATACTGTGCCATTTCTCACTGCTAGATCTGAAAGAGGAGTCCCAAGGCATCATCAGTACCCACTTCCACAGAGCCTAATTTGCCAAAGCATCCTTTCAAATGTGGCAGCAACTCAGTGCGTGACATCACCTGGCTCTACAATTGCAGAGTTGCTGCATAATGCAATTTTTTAAATTGTCAGATGTTGGAGCTCTGGCTGAGCAAGCTGGGGGACCTATCTGTTGCTTTTCAGACCATTCAGTGGTGAGTCAGTCAGTCCTGGGGAGGTCTCATATGTCTGAAATGAAGCCATAAACCCTGTCACAAAACAGAAATAAAAGCTTTGGCAAGCTGTGAACAGTTGGAGGGAATGGTGTCCTGTGAGTGTCACAGACAAGATAGCTGGGCTCAGCAGAGCGGCTGGATGGGATACCTGTGGTATTTTATGGGTTATTATTCTAAACAGAAAATACAGCCTGGCACATTCGTGTTGAATGCAGAGGAAGAAGGTGAGGAATTGCACATTGCGATAGGCATTCAGGAGGCGCTTAGGCAGCTGCACTCACAGCCTTAGCTGCCAAGAACCTTTTAAGACTCTTCTGCTTGTATAACCTCTCTACCTCATGAATGGAAATTCAACACCAAAACTCTCAAGGTCACCTTTTGGTGAATGTTTAGCTTCACAACTATACTTTCTACACAGCTTTCCCTTGTCCACGGGGCTTCAACGAGGAATGCAGTGTAAATATTCTTTCTGAGATATCTTCTCACTCTGGTGCATGACCACGTTACCATGAGTTATTATAGCAAACTTCCTTTGTATTCACTTCATTACTAGAGACTTCTGAGATCAACAGCAAAACTACAACTTCAACATCCTTTAAAAACATATCCTAAAGCCCCTTGGATATTCCCAGTTGATAAAAACTGCTCTTATGCTCTGCACACAAAGGCTTCACTGTAAAACTTCAAGAGCTAACAGCACTAAATTGAAATGAAAGATGGTTTTGGCTAGACCAGAAATACACAAAACCAGCTTTTTCTTGTGGTGGCATTTGTTCTCACAACAAAAAACAGCAAGGAAGAAATTAAAAATCAACTACCATAGCAAATGGGTACAAAAATTGTTTTGGATGCTAAGTACAACAATGAGAAACAGAAACCAAACTGCTGTAGGATAACATACGCATTTTGTCATCTGCCATTGAATTACCAGAGCCTACCCCCAGCCTGGAACAGGACAAAAAGCACACAAAGGAGAATTTTACACTACCAGTGTTCTTCTAGGAGATAAATGTTACACAGATATCACAAATGCCTAACTCTATCCTTGAGAAGCAAAGTGTTTCTTGAAATGGGACGCTAGTGTGTACAATACTAAACTAGTCTTTGGGTTCTTAGGAACTTCACACTGCAATGGCAGGTCTGTTGACTCCACTTTTGAAAACTTCTCCTTTTCGGTCAGATAGGGTTAGATTAATAACAGATCTATTAGTTTCATCACTACTCATGAAACAACCAGTATGCTGAGCTGTAAATACTGTGCCTGTGAGAACAGTTTGTTCATTCTTGCTAAGTATGAGAAATTCTAGAAGGACAACTTGTAAATAGAAATTTTAGAAGCTTTAAAATTAGAAGATTGGAACCATTGTTTCAAAATTAAACATCTACAATTCATTTATGGGAAATTAGGACTTGTGTTTCTAAGAGCTTCAGGCACATCGGGCAATTACTGGCCTTAGATCTTCAATGAAATGCAGAATTAGCTCAGCTCTTCCTTCCACAAGTCGTCTTAAATTTGCATCCACAATTGCTAACCCTTTGAGCACATACTGCAAAATGCAAATAGGCTAGGAAATGTACATCTGTGATCAGCACCTAATGATTTGAGTGACCTGAATTTGGAGAATATTCATGGAAGCATAATAATTAGACATCGAAAAGACCTGAGGCTGTCTTCCATTACCTAGTTAGTGCAGCACTGAGCCTAAACTGATTACTTTCGACCAATCTCATCTTACAAAGATCTGTGCGAAGAATCTTCCACTCCTTCTCTTGAGAGGCTTTCCCAATAAAGCAGAACTTGCTTTTAAAATATTTGTCTTGATAACCTGTATCTATTTTTTGAATAGTCTACTTTATTTTAATACTAGGCACACATTGCCTTGCTTTACAGAAAGGTATATTCAGCTTTATCAACTATTTATGGACAATCCACTGGCACTTTTTGTTTTGTTGTATCGTTCTCTATGTGCTCTTCTTTTCAGCACTTCAGAACCACAAGGGCGTTTCTCCAGTATCTCCTGTACAACTTTGGTCCTCCAGAAAATGTATAAGAAATGATCAATTTTAATAGAAATGGACTACGAAGTCCCCACTAGACTGCACAGATGGCCAGAAATCATGATTGGAAGTATTCATACATATTTCAGAGTGATACACTGGAAAAAAAGATACCTTGCAAGATGAAAAAACAGCAAAGAAAGCTCAAACTCAAGATGCACTTTGGCTGAAACCAGGCTGGTGTTTCCCCTAAACATCCATCTTGCAATCTGATTGAAAACATAACGCTTGAATTAAACAGGTGCAAATGAAGCACTGTAAAACAGGACTTTTTTAAGAACTGAGACTGCTACAGTTTGATTACATATCTTATCTTTAGCCAGATTATTAAATACACAAACAGCAAGACAATTCTGCTAGATACATACTACCGGAAGGAACGTATGTAAATACACAGTGACTTATCAAATGCAAACAGTTAAGCCAGACTGTAGGGCTGGACCTTAATACTCAGGCAACACTGTAGTTGACATTATGCATAAACAATAAAAAATAGGACACTTGCTGTAGCTCAGCCAACATGTAGGTTTTGTTTTAAAGGATGCACTAGCCTAGTATTAACATTACTATCAATTAAAAACATGTAAAATTTCACAGATTTAGAAAAGGGAAAAACCCCCAGAAAATGCATGGAGAAGTAGAAAGAAATCTAAATATAGCTATTCCATCATAAAGATTTTATTGGTGCCAGTTGAGAATGATTTGCTCACTCATATCTTCAGCATATTTGTGCCAATTCTGCAATTTCTTTGCTTTTACATTCCCCCCCCCCAAGTACATCAGACATTCCCCTCCCTTTGGATTACACACAAGGAAAACGTATTCCAACCGCAGGCTTGGATGAGCCATGGCTGTAAGCCAGGGCTTCTGCATTGCATTCCCAGTTTTTTTCCAAATCTCTCTGCATATGCCAAGTCATTGTCTCCAGCAGTAAGAAAGAGCTAATAAAGCTGTATCAGTACGTTCAATATGGTTCAGCACTCTCTGCTGAACTTCCTGTTTCACTAGCCTGAAGTCCTATCTTCCAGTGCTTAAGCATATTGAAACATAAAGGTTTGGAGAGATGTTACTGGAGACCATTCTGTACAGAGCACAGTGCAGGTAACTTGTAAGTTTGGACAGAATCTCAGAAGCTCTCTGTGAAGACAGGACAGATTTTCAGGATCAGGGCCTTACATTCTGAAGTGACAATCTGAACTGGTTCTTTGCTAGTCTAACTGGTTGGACTTCACTAGAATTGCTCTTGACGTATCAGTGGCAGGGAAATGAACAGTGGCCTTTGAACATGCAAGTGACATTTCCCATAGATTCTTTAGCTGGAAGGACTTCTGACAATACCACTGTACAGAGAAGGGAAGTCTCTGCTAGACTGAAAATAAACTATTTTATTAAAAATTTTCAGCCCTGATGTTTAGTAAAAGCCAAGGGGCCTCCATTATCTACACACAAATAGGTATCCAGGGCTGTCTTTCCTAGTACTTCTGCATACTCTTCAGCCCTAGGTATGTTCCTCGTGCATTAGCTGAACAGGATTCTCAGAACCACTCCTTGATCTGCGGTACACTCCACATTTAACATTGTTGAGCACTCACTCACTGAACCATTTTTAAACAGTCTCCTGCTGAGAGCTAAATGCACTGTTTGTATTCTAATCTTTGTACCTACTGCAGCTAAAGTATAACAGTTCCACAGCTAAAAGGCAATAGCTAAAGCAGGGGAAATATAATTAAGAAAAATAAAAAATGATTAATAGAAAATACGGCACATTGCTCTAGACATATTAATTTAGTGCTATCTGAGTGACTTGAACAACTAATTTATTAAAATTACCTGGAAGCATCTTACGATTACCCCAACATAAGCACTCTTTAATTTGCCTCTGCTTCTATTTTTGGCAAGACAGTCCACATTTTGCATGCTCAATATACAAGATGCACGAAAACCAATTAATGCTGTTGACCTATACAAATAGGATAACACCAGCAGACTTGATCACCGCCAGACAAGTGCAGATAACTGGTAAATGAAGGACTTGGTCCTAATTTGTGAAGCCAGTCAGAATGAAAACATGCTGAACTCTCCTTGGCCTCCATGGAAGGTGTGAATGTTTAGTATCCTGTGCCACACTGAGATGCTACAAACTATCAAAGTTTTGACACTTTACAAGTTCATTGCCTGTAGCAACTAGAAAATGAACTTATAGGAGGGAGAGGTGGCTAAAATGAGAGGAATACCACATACTTCCATGCCAGGCTCCCGCCCTGTTTGCCATCACACATCAGTCCCTCCCAAAGCGCCCCTTGTTTGCTGATGAGCTCCTTACTCCTACAGCAGAGATAATGTCATGCCACAGGCTCTTTCAGGCTGTTGACTCAGAACACTCTTAGTCACAGATCTGTCTCCTTAATAGGATTAAAACATTTCTGAGGCTTGGTCAGAAAACACAGGGAAGGCCTTGATTTCTCACTTCTTTGGTAAATATGTTGTGTATCATTGAACTGACTCTCAGGGTTGGGGCAGCTTTCCACTGTGGTTTAACTACATCTAGCTCATCACCTAGCTCCCACGTGCTTGCTCAGAGATGTCAGCAGGATGAGTTCCCTGAAAATATATGAACTGGTTCATCCAGAACAACATAAGAGAAGAGGTTCTCTTATGAAGGATCAAGTTGAAGACATCAGACAGAGGTTTGAAACCTCTTTAGAGAACTTATTTTGTTGGAACATTAAACAATGTTTTGTTCAATGTTTCTGAGCAGAAAATGGTGATAGAAGTGGAAACTGACAAGCAGGATGTGTTCAAGGTACAGCATGTGAGCCCCACAGTGATTGGCGCAGTGCTGTTCACTACACTCAAATCTGGAGAACATCTAGCCCTGTGTTGACTGTTGGGAAAGTGAATGTGATACTTAAGTTGCCCAGGAGAGAGACCTACTGGGAAATAAAAGGAAAAGCCACACAGATTCCCTACGTCCTGGCAGAAACTGTCGATCCAGGGTAGCCTTTTGCTGCTCTGCCCGGCTGCCATGGCTGTGTTTCAATGGCTAAGAACAAAAGATGGCTTTAACCTCCTCAGGTTTCTGGTGGATGATCAAGCAGTATCTCCTCCCTGGAACTACACTGTCACTTCAGTCTGCTAATCAAGGCTT